>NW_015151540.1:247788-257992 GCF_000732505.1 Cyprinodon variegatus | reverse complement strand
CCCGACATCCTCTAGTGGGCCCTGTGCTCACTGCCCGGCACCCATAGCTCGATGGGCATTTGCCACAGAACACCGGAATACGCCACTGGTGCCCTGTGCTTTTCACAGATGAGAGCAGGTTCACCCTGAGCACATGTGGCAGACGTGAAAGGGCCTGGAGAAGCCGTGGTAAACGTAATGCTTCCTGTAAAATCGTTCAGCATGACCGGTTTGGTGGTGGGTAAGTGATGGTCTGGGGAGGCATATCCATGGAGGGACGCACAGACCTATACAGGCTAGACAACGGCACCCTGACTGCCATTAGTTATTGGGATGAAATCCTTGCACCCATTGTCAGACCCTATGCTGGTGCAGTGGGTCCTGGGTTCCTCCTGGTTCACGACAATGCCCGGCCTCATGTGGCAGAGTATGCAGGCAGTTCCTGGAGGATGAAGGAATTGATACCGTTGATTGGCCCCCACTCTCACCTGACCTAAATCCAGCAGAACACCTCTGGGACATTATGTTTCGATCCATCTGACGCCGCCAGGTTGCACCTCAGACTGTGAGCTCAGTGATGCCCTGGTTCATATCTGGGAGGAGATACCACAGGACGCCATCCTCCGTCTCATTAGGAGCATGCCCCGATGTTGTCAGGCATGCATACACGCATGTGGGGGCCATCGAGATGACTGAATACCATTTTGAGTTGCTGCAATAAAATTTTAGCAAAATGGTCTAGCCTGCCCAATTCAGCCCTCTGTAGGTTGATAATTTTCATTTCCATCAAATGATATGGCATCCTTTTGTTCCTAACACATCACCCAGTATCAGTATAAATAAACAGCGTGATTTTTCCTTACCATTGAGATCTGATTTGTTTTCAGTGTTCCTTTATTTTTTTTTAACAGTGTATATACAGCCCAGTAGACATCTGTTTGGAGGCCAAAAATGGAGAAATCTCTTGATGTGTACAGACTCTCATCCATGTGGAAAATGGCAAGTATTACGCATAGAAAAAATATCTGGTCTGTGCGTGGGTCCACTTCCTGATCCTTGCCAGTTTGTACACAAAGATAAAGCCAGGCATACACTGTATGATTTTTTGCGTTTTTCGGGCAGACTTTACTGTCGTGTGAGAATTTTTCGATTGGGCAAGCTTTCAGCTTGATCGTGTGTCATGTATCGTGTAGTGTACGGGGGTAACTGTTCTTCTGACTACACAGGAACAAATTAATTTCAAATCATAAATCAACAGATGGTTTTGCTCAACAGATGGTTTTGCTCATGCCCTATCAATCATTTTCATGTGCATCCAACATATGACCAGATCTGTAATACTCTCAGCAGCTATGTTAACATTCTCTGATGATTCCATCCTTTCTTATGTAAGATCCATTAGATACAATAATCAACAATCAGCAAATCCATTTTTTTTAGTGAATCAGGAATATCTCCCCATTTATTTTCTATGAAAAACACAAATCTAAATATTCTTGACCAACAATAGTTTGGATAGCAACGAATTGTCTTTAATAATCTCACATGGAATGCTCAGGTTGATTAGGTATGCACCAAGTTCCAGCAATGACAGCATCTACTTCGCAGGCTGAGGGTGAAGCTGCTCTTCAATCATGTATTAATAGATATCAACATTAGGTACGCCACCTCAGCCTGATTGTGTAACCTGTCTCTCCAAATGAACCCGGCTGACACAAAGAGTTACATTACATCAGGAAATTGCTGCACTTTTTTTCAAATTTAGTTATGCTACCCCCTTATTCCAGATGTATTAAACTGATCCATTTCTTGAAAATGCTATTCACAAAAAATGACAATCTGAAAATGTTTAATATGTGTCAGGATTGAATTTCTTTGCAAAAATGATAAAGTAAGAAATCGAAAGAAATTTGGACCTGTCAAAAAAAGGCAGAACAAGCACTCATGCACATTTAAATGTATACCACAAGAAGAAGAATAATAGAACAACAAAACAAAGAAAAAACAAACAAACAGCCCTTTAAAACTGACTATAGTTGACCCTGCCCAGTGATATGACAACACCAAGTTCACAAAAACACTCAGAACAGCAAATTCTGTGGTTCTCGTGAGATAAAGGAAAATGTTTTACAAAGTCTTTCACATTTAGAGAATATGCCCTCCTTCATTCAATACTGAGTATGCCCAGCTGACTTAATCTATCATCTGCCATTGTTGTCTTAAGGTTGGTTTTTATTAATTTAATTTGGGAGAAATTTCTTTTGCAGGATGCAGTGCTAACTGGAATCACAACCGAAATTTTACATTTTACTTCATGGAAAACCTCGATTTAAGGTTCCAAAAATACAGCAAACTCAAGTAGAGAAAGTGGTCTCTCTCCACTTTTTCCCCTTCTTAAAGGAAGTCTTCTTTTTTTATGTCTTCTAAATCTAAATTGAAAGTTTTCCCCAAAGAAAACACAGGCTCCTCTAGTAAGAATGATGGGCTTAGGGGGTCAAGAGACTGCATTCCTTCCATTATCTCACAGTTCTTTTTGGAAAATCGGCCATCTATTTCTGGTTCAAGACAATCAATTACCTGATAGAAAATACTTCTATTAAACTCTTCATTATTTTCAAACTCACAGTGAATGTTTCCAACAGTACTCATTACAAGTGAGTCCAGAAAATTTGAATTGGTCTTTGGTCGTCTTTTGTTTTGTGCTTCAGTGAAAATGTTGCAGTGGTGCAAAAATCTTTAGGGGTGGCAAGGATTTCTTGGGGGTGGCAATTGCTACCTCAACTACCGCTCTGGCTCTGCCACTGTCTCAGTGAGCACAGTGGCTTCAAAAATCCATAAATGGAGAAATTTTGGAACTGGCATGACTCTCCCTAGAGCTGGTTTGTCATCTAAACTGAGTGATTCCTGAGAAGGGCCTTGGTCGTGGAAGTGACGGAGAATCATATGATCACTCTATCAGGGCTCCAGCATTTTTTTTTTTGCTGTGTTATAAATTCATTTATCTTTGTATGAAAAGTATTAGCCCTATATCCAAAACACTATGTGTTGGGAAAATTAACATTAGAAACCTGAAGACACCATTCCCATGGTGAAATATGATGGTAGCAGCATCATGCTGTGGGTTCAGAGAAGCTGGTCAAAGTTCAGTGGAAGATGGATGGAGTTAAATACACAGAAACATACATAGAAAAATTGAGAAAAAATCAGAAGTCTACTATTTTATATCAGTTTAACTGATATAAAACGAAGAACCAGCTTCAAAAATACGACCAAAGTTCAAGGGGTAAAACGACCAAATAAAATCAAATTTTTACATTGCTGAACTTCACACACTGCAAAGTTTCACACACTGTTCACCAGTGAGTCAAAACACTAAGGACTGGTTGTCATTGAAAAGTGAATTGATGGTATCAACAAGCTCACAGGCTTCCGCTTAGCATAGACAAGAGAGCAAGTGAAATCATTCCCCTTATCACTGATCAAACAAGCAGCTCAATATGTGCAGATAATTCATGAGCTCTTTGTATCTTTTATCCGTCCATCAGTCCTGTCTCCTGCAAAATACTTCAGACATTAATCCCTAATGCACACCTTCAAAAGAAAAAACTGATTCAAAGGAAAAAAAGTCCTCTTTATGAAGCACATAATGCATTTGCAGTTATTAGTTTGAAGGTATGACAAGAAAATATTAGGTTTTGTGATTACTCAAGAAAAATTATAATGTTGTACTGTACACCATGCTTTAACATCTTTACCCTAATGTATTCTTTTTTTTAAAGATATTTCACACCTTAAATAAAGTGAAACCGTCAAATATACAGTAATCATTACCTGTTTATTGATCATACCTGTTTATTAAGTCTTTTTTATTGAGTATTTTTTTTTTCCTAGTCCACCCTCTCTGATGTTCTTCTCCCTTTTAATGCTAAACCTGCCTATTAAGACCTCACTGTAAATACTGCTAATGCTCAGAATTAACTATAAGAAGCAATGATAATAAGTTGGAGCCTAAGTGACCAAAGAGGTTTGATGTACAAATGAAGGCCAGTTGTGTTTAATAAAACAGGGGAAACTTAAAAGAAAGTAAAGGGTCTTGTCCTCTCATAAAGGTGTCAGTAATATTAACGATGATCAAGGGCAGTAAGCCGAGTTGGGATTTAACTCAAACACACACAAAAAACAGATGCAAAGGGCACACACCTTTATACCTTACGGGCAACATTCACAAACACCCACACCCAAATATTCACCCATAAAATAGCTTACCCAGTCATTACAAGGTCTAACCTCCACTTCTAATGCATGGTTATGTTTAATGTCTGTGAAAGTAAATACTCCAGAGAAAAGTCTTATACTTTCAAGCTCCTTAACTGTTGTGGAACCTCTTGGAAAGCTGGATATATCAGCAGATGTAAAAGTCATAATATGCTTTATAATTTAACTAGTTTCAATGACTTTGAGCCCTTTTGAAGATATTAGTTCTTATGGATGTTTGAAATTATTTGGATTTACCTTTGCACCTTTTCATATCTTCAACAGTTTTAATTCTCAAATGTTGCTGGGTTTAGTGATTAACACTAAGAAGACTAACCAGAACAACCAGATCTGACACCTACTGACAGTAAATGTTTCAACTGCTGAAACTTACACATATTTGTAGAAGCCATCACCAAGATGAAAATTTTACTTGACTTTGGTGTTCAACTAGTCCTTAAGAGCACCTCTGTGAGCTTTTTTTTTCCCCCCATGCGTACAACATCATACTAGCAGACGTAGAGGCATTTACCACAGAGCTCAAAACCTCCTTTGGGCTGGTTTCCAGAACTATGTTTTGCCAGAATTACAACTGTGCTGACATGGCTGACATAACTGCAGGGCAATGACATTCTATATAACACTTCTTTTTCATGTGAAATATCTCAAACATGTCAAAAAATGTAGTTTAAAAATTTAATTATTTATATAATTTTTTTCTAACAACTTTGTTTCACCTTTTAAGATATCCTCTTCTTGGCCATTCTCATTGCCCTTTGTTATTATGTCCATGTCTTAGTCCATGTGTGTCTATCCACGTACAGCAGCCCTTTCTTTAATACCATAAATTTTAATCTAATGTATCAAACTGTCTTTATGGGTCATCTAGTTAGTAATCAAAATTAACTATGAAGGGTTTACTGAGAGCATTTGTGCTAACCCATCTTCATGAAGATCAAGAACCATAAAAAAACAACTCAAAGAAAAAGGTGTGCAGAGGTTTCATGTAGACAACGGTTGTCATCTGCAAGTTGTGTGTATTTCTGCAAAAATGTATGACATGACTAATTGATTTATATGACAGGTGTGGAACAGAAAGCATTCAGCAAGGGAACCCAACAAAAGGCCTTTGGCAACTCTGGAGAAGCTGCAGAGATCCACATCAGTTAGGGAAATTTGTTGACAAAACAACTATTAGCTGTGCCCTCCTAAAATATGGCTGTAATGAAATTGGCAACTATTGTTGAATCAATAAAACAACAGATCTCATGCTTTATCTTTATCTAAATCCACAAAGAGACACATTACATATATACCGTAGAAGAAAGTGCTCTGGTAGATGGAATTTAAATTTCATGCAACATGCTGTTTGTGAGGGAGAACTACCACTTTTCTCAGACAAAATCCAGACCGCAGTGTAAATTTGATTTGTTGCAAAACATTGATAGTTATCCTTTCATCATTATTTGGAAAGAATTTGTAGATATTTCCAGTATGTTTCGACGGGGAACAATGACAACAGTAAATGCAGACCAAATCATATCCATCAGTAATGACTGAAATGGTTTAAATCAGCGGTCTCAAACTCCATTCCTCAAGGGCTGGTGTCAAAGGAAATTTAAATGCGTCTCTAATTCCACACACCTGACTCCACTATGGGTTCATTAGCAGAGCACTGCAGAGGCTGACTGCTGCTATTAAGTCCATTTAAAAAGTTTGATTCAGATGTGTAAGGCAAGGAATGCACCTGACAGTTACAGGACACCATGGCCTCAGGGGTTTGAGTTTGAGATCCCTTGTCTAAATAAGTCAAAAGCTGTGGGTCATAAAATCCATCAAGTCCTGTTTACACAATACATTAATTGCTATTAGACAGGGGACATTCTCTGACTAGAATTTAGGCAGAAAATAATTGAAATCTGAAATTTGAGCGGCAAAAGTACAAAGCTAATTGGATAAGAAAATGGACATAAAAAGCTTGGTGCTATGGAGTGCCATTTCATTCAAAATTAAATAAATACATAATAAATAAATAAACACATACTTAAATAAATGAAAAAATAAATCAATCAATCAATGAATACTGCTATCGATAAACTGTCATGAATTATTCAGTTAAATAAATATCCCCATGCCATAAAACAAAATGAATATGTTAAAATAAGTGTTCTCATATTTTAAAATTGATTTCAATATTTTTTTATTTATTCAAAGATGTACTAATTATCTTATTTATTTGTTGTATTATTTATTTACTTCATAATGGAGTGTTATTTTATAACACTTTTATTTTGTGAAGCTAATTTACGATTTCAGGGACTTTTACTTTCTGACTCTGCGCAATCTGTCCCGGAAATGGGATCCTGTGCTACTACTGGGAGCTAGCTTTCTGCGGTTTGTATTTATACATAAATATAGTCGAGTTTTATTTTTTGCTCGTCAATTTAATCTTACAGTATACAGTGCACAATCTAAATAAAGAAACTATTAAAATGCAGACAGACACAGTCTAATCATATTTTGCCAACTTGCTTTGAGCATGTCCGGTGATGATGGATTGTGCTTCCGGTATGGATTGGGTAGTGACAGGACCAAACAGAGCTCAGCAAGAGGGAATACTCTGATTTGACTGGTTATCAGGATTGGAGTGCTTCTGTTTCTGTGAAGCACATACACTCCACTAACCCTAACCACCACTATCACACAGATAAAACTCTGCCCCCTTATTTGAAAATATAGGAATATGAAATCGAAGGTAAGTTCCTTCGATTTCATATTCCTATATTTTCTGTTTTTCCTTTTAAGTTAAAGGAAAAACAGAGTTAAAAAAATAAAAGTCCATGCATACGTAAAGTAGCTTTACAAAATAAAAATGTCACAAAATAATACTACAATACAAAATAAATCAATTACATTACTAATAAATCTTTGAATCAATAAAAAATCTTGAAATATAATTGAATATGATTGATGAATTATATTTTAACATGTTTATCTTTTTTAGGGAGTTATTCATTTAATGGAATAGTTATTGATAATTTATTGATAGCAATATTTATTTCATTATTTCATTTTGAATTAAACGGCACAAAGCTGCAACTGAGCCTGTCTATATGAACTCTGATTCTAAACAACCAAACTCTTTTCGTGTTTTTTTTAATATCTGTGAAGAAATCCCAAGATAGTTTGTGAGGAGAGCTCTCACACAGCATTCTGGGATATATCTGCTTGTCTCTTGACAATAGATGAACACTACTTTTCAAGGTGCTTTGTGGGAAATTTCAAGTCCACTATTTTTTCATCCACTGGGTGTTTGGACACTCATCTGAAAGAGCGCAATCACTAAATAGTGCCCTATATAGAGATTAGGGTGGACGTTCTGACACAGCGCACATGGCACCCATATTTCTAAGCATTTTAAAATAACAGAAAAAGTGCCATTTAACAGATATGCTGTGTGAAAAAAACAAAAAAAAACATTAAAATACTAACACTGAACTAATTCTGTTTAGGAAATGAACAATCCAAAGAGTAACTGACACTATTTTTTTTAATCTAATTAAAATTTCTCTTTTTGTGTGTTATTATGATTTGATTATTTTCTATTTTAAAGTATGTGTGTATCTATATGGGTGTTTTGAACCACTGTTGAACAAATATACCTGAGGTTAAAAATAAGGCAACATTAAATCTTGATATTTATTTGTAAGTGAATTAAATAACCCTGTATATTTCTCATTCACTTTTGAAGTAGTTTTATATTTGTGCAGGTCTATTACAGTATTTGTAAATTCCAGCCACTTCCAGTTCACTGGGATAATATTGTTAAACCCTGGCCTATTGCATAAAATACAAAAAAAAAAGTTTATGGTTATCATGTAGAAAAATGTGAGCATTGTAGAAACTTTTGAAAATCATTTTGCCCAATTTCTGCAAATTTGAAGACCAGCAATCAAAAGACGTTGATAGGAAAAACATGAAATAATGTGTCTCTCTTCTCCTGCCTGAAGTGTTTTCTAAATGAGCTCAACCTTTCTGCACTAAATCTGTTTTCTACCATCATGTGTTCTGGTACACACAAAGGAAGTGATTCATGTTAAGCAGGATCTGTCAGACATGTCGGCTTACTAAATGAACCTTTGCTTTAAACAAACACCGTAGTGTCATGGCTTCTGTCTTGATCATAGTCCCAGCAATTCAGCCTAAGCTACATGCAGAGCAACTCATCTATAGAACATAATATAAACTTATGCAGGAAACCTTTTACACTACTTTTATTGGACAAAGTTGTGCCTTATCGTACGTTTAGAATTTCAACATTAGTTAATGACCTGTTTTTATTGATATATGGAAATGTATATAAATGTATATATGTGGATCTCTCTCTCTCCCCCCCCTCTCTCTCTCTTTATAGATATATATATATATATATATATATATATATATATATATATATATATATATATATATATATATATATATATCTTCCATTTTCTTTAGACGCTTAATCCCAATTGGAGTCGCGAGGGGTGCTGGTGCCTATCTCCAGCTGTCAATGGGCGAGAGGCGGGGTACACCTGGACAGGTCGCCAGTCCATCACAGGGCAACACAGAGTCAAACAGGACAAACAAGCATTCACGCACACTCTCACACCTAAGGAGGATTAAGAGAAGCCAATTAACCTAACAGTAATGTTTTTGGACTGTGGGAGGAAGCCAGGGTACCCAGAGAGAACCCATGCATGCTCAGGGAGAACATGCAAACTCCATGCAGAAACACTCCGGGCCAGGAATCGAACCCAGAACCTTCTTGCTGCAGGGCAGCAGTGCTATATTAGATATTAAGTAAACCCTTACATAAAAATTAGAGGAGACATTCTTAGAAGAAGAAATTGGGCACTTGTAGAGGACATTAGATAAACTTGAAAAGAAAACATATACATAGAAATGTATGATGTTGTATTTACATTAAGTGTAGCTTTGGACATTAGTAACCAATAGAATGTGCCAATGGTCTGTTTGATTGCTGGCAGCAATGTTTTTCTGTGTAAGTAATCATGTTTTTGTCTATGGAGGGGTGTGTCGTGTAATGCTTTCTCAGTAATTAAATGAAAAGTTTGTTCCTACATTATATTAATTAATCACTAATTTAATTTTTTCCACATTTTGACTATTCAGAGATAAACTCTAAACTTTTGAGGTTGCACACCTTTTTTGCCATCACCCTGATCTTTAGTTCCCTTCATAGTTTATGGGAAGAAATCCAGATAATAGTTTGGGTATTTAAAAATATAAATTTACTTCCACTGAGATGAAATATTATTCACTTTAAATAATTCTGTTAGGGTGTAAGGAATTTTTCTGACATGTCAGCTTTGTTTTGACCCACCTCTGCTGCCTTCATTGCCCAAGCCCGCCTGATTGAACACACCTGCATTCAATCATATCCTCCAGTGTATTTCAGCAGTCTGTTTCCTTCCTCCCATGCCAGTTCATCTTTGTTTCTCCCAGCAGGTGTTCTGGCCCCTTTTTCCTCAAGCTTTCTACTGTAGCCTCTAGTGGATTTTTTTTTTTTTTTACCTTTTGTAGTGATGATGAGATGAAGCCTCAATGAGGCATTGAATTGTGTAAAATGTGTTAGAAGAGAACAATCATTTAAGGTACACTGTTTTTCTGCCATTTTAGTGAACTAAGCTCAAGCAGACATTGTTGTACAAATTTGGCAATCATTAGCAAAATGAATGGTGTTAGTCATTTTTATTCAAAAATAATTGTTTTTCCACAGTTTTTTATTTTGTGTTATATGTGTGTTCAACCAATCTTTGGTTAATTAAACCAACCAATCAAGTTTGGCAGTGATTTTACCCAATCTATATTTGTATAAGGGCAAACCAATACAAATTAGTGACATTAGCCAAAATACCTATCAATTGTTATCACAAATATAAAAAAAAAAAAATCAAATGTGGGT
>NW_015151540.1:244008-245338 GCF_000732505.1 Cyprinodon variegatus | reverse complement strand
CCACATATCTGACTCTATAACCATTAAAACAACTATTTTCATTAATCTCAGACGGAACTATTCAAAGAGTTGTATTATATTAAATTGAACTTCCAATTTTCACCACTGTTCGGGGCCAAGTAACATTTCCTCTGATCACGGAGCAAATCCCGATGATGAGACATTATTTCTTTCATTGTGCTATTTGTTCATTACAGGAATTGTTAAGCATTTTTAAAAAATACATTTTGAATACAATTATTGTTTCTTATTGGAGTTATTGCTGTTGACTTTTACTGAGAAGCATTTTTAATAAAACAACTGTAAATACAATGTTATTGTAGGATTACGTAGGCCTACATTAAGTGAGTGCATGCCACAGACATCTCTATGCATGGGAACAGAGATTCCCCCCCCCGCAGGTGTCCTGGTTTTCCCCAATGGAAATATGGTCACCCTAGTTTTACTAATAGCAGTATTGGGCAGGGCCCAATCCAGCACTAAAATGGTGGTATCGGTATTGGCAAGTACAGACAAATAGGGCACAGATACCATTTTGAGAGCCAAAAATTTATTCAACTATTGTCACCCATTCCATAGGCAACAAAATATTCTACTGGATTCACTTTGTATTAGTCTTCTCTTCTTCTTGACAAAGGTAGGCAGCAGCTTGATAAAGGCATGGTGGCAATTATATTACATCCAAGTAGTATGGAATTCTTCATAGATATACTGTATATACACACACACCTTTTTTAAACAGATGGTATTGTTATCAGCTAATATTTTACAGCCAGGTATAGGTATTGGGGCCAAAAAAATGGCATTGATGCAACACTAATTGATATTAAACTGTAGAATTTGAGAAACTTTGAGTTTGAGTCCTTCCTTACCAGTTTCCTGTCACAATTTTGCGCCCAACTATGAAAGGCGAAACACAATTCATAGTCGATAAGTTCCTTTAATATACTTTCATACACTAAGTTTAGTTAAGTTATAACATGATCCATGTTATAATTTATCCTGTCTTTTATTTGCAATTACTTAATATCCTTTGACTATTATTTGAGATCAGGTTGTCAATTTTAAACCATTTCCTTATAATTTAGATTCATAAATTTTAGACATTCATAACTTTGCTGGTTCTACAACTATTATGAAGCAGTAAATACATTCAGTTTTAGATACTTTGTTATTCAACAAATGATATTTAGTTTAATAAGGTTATCTTTTTTCTACATTTGTTTTAGTTTAAAATTAGCAAATTCAATATATGGTTGTTTTAGTGTAAAAAATATATTTTTGATGAGTATCTTTTTTTGTAGGATGCACAACAAAGAGTTCTGTAAAA
>NW_015151540.1:241041-242288 GCF_000732505.1 Cyprinodon variegatus | reverse complement strand
ACATCCACATGAGTACCTCGACTGTTAATTATGTAAAAATGTAGGACTAAAAAGATCCTTGCTGGGAATCACACATGATCTAAATCAGTTCAAATGTAAACTTTTTTATTTATGTATGCCAATATCTAATCCAAGACACTGCACTCATAGTTCTAAGGAGAGTTAAAAAGAAAAATCATATTCCTCTTATTATATTCATATTTAATATAAAACATGCTAAATAACCAAGCTCCATCTCATATCAGAGATCTGATCATTCTCTATGTTCCTAACAGAGCACTTACCTCCTTATCTTTAGATTTACTAATGATTCCAAGAAATTCTTAAAGTACAAATGGAGATAGATACAGTATTTTAGTTCACACATATTTATTTTTTTCCTTTTAAAAGTAAAAAAAAATGTAAAATGCCATTTGTATGCATGTGTAACCACAATTTGAAGTAGCATATTATTTTTAAAAGTCATGCAGAGTTTTTAAGTGTCTCCTCACAATCTAAATGTAATATAATCTTTAAGCCATAAGCACTGACGCCCCCCCACTTCTACCACCCACAGGCTCGTCTCTCCACCCTTCGTTTCCCTTTTCAAAAACGTTCCAGCGCTACTCCTCCTGTGCTCTAAATAGCGTTATTCCCCATGAGGAGGGCGGGGGGGTTGCACGCTGCCAAGAACATTGGTCTCTCTGCTTTCCTCCATCTCTTTACTCTCTCAGAGGACAATCCTCCTTTGACTCTTAACTCACCCAGGAATATTAGCCTTATTGCATTTAATCACCAAATTCTCGCAGCCTAAAGATTTCAATTCATTAAAGGCACTCAGATATTCAGGCCAGCTGCTTCCTGGCGACTGGATAAAGACAAGGTGGAGACAGACAGGCTCTGAGTGTGTGTAAGTTTGTCTGTGTGTGTTCTTTCTCTCCCTCTTTCTGTGGTAACAGGGCAACCCAATCCTCAGCAATGCCCTGGCTGTGCTCAGCACAATTCAGCAATAGCTATACCTAATCATGCTACATAGTGGTGGTTGAGCTTGCAATATGCTGTATATGTGTGCAATGTTAAAAATTGTATGCAGTGTTGCAGCTTCTGCAGCCCTTTGCAAGTCTTTGAAAGCAAAGACTGTTGATCCCTGCAGAAGCGAGTGAAGCAGCTTACCTCTTTTTGTTACAGTGGTTTGGAGGTGCATTCTAATATAATTACGCTGACGAATATAGTGCTCGCATAGGAGGGAGGAGGTGCCATAACAGCAT
>NW_015151540.1:210062-239691 GCF_000732505.1 Cyprinodon variegatus | reverse complement strand
TAAATATTTTATTTTAGCTTGTTGTTACATAAAAGTATAACTTTTTATGTTACAAGCATAGAAATTGTGTAAAATACACATTATAGAGTAAGTATAAGGCACATTTTGTGTACATTATACTATATTTTGTGTGTATTACCTGCATAGATGAGTTTTTAAAATTGCCTAGTAAAGATCAGGATATCTGAACATGTGGCTTGAGTGACAGAACATATGTGTGCCTTGGTGTAAGTATGCTTTTTTCAGAATGCCTACCTCACCAAGTTGTTGTCAAGTGGCTAAAGAATCATTATTCAAGAGGGAAAAACAACAGCAATCTATTTGAGTAAGTTTGTGATAGTTTTGCGATAGAATATTAATTTGGGTCAAAAATGAACTATGTAGTTTACAGGAAGGCTGCAACATTTACAAAAATCTTAAAAGTACTACATATACAAAAAATAAGGCATGCTAACATAAAATTAGACTTTGACACAAAACACATGAAAAGGAATGGAAGCTGCTATCTAAGAAAATAGGGGGAAAGCAACTGCAAATATAAAGTATAAATACAAAACACACAAGAAACACAATATTAATGCTATCTAACAACATAGAAAACACATGCAAGGGGAAAATTTCTCACGTAGCAAAAACAGCAACAAATAACAAATAGTTTCAAACTAACATCGTATAACAGAGGTGCTCCAGACAACTAGGAGGATGTTATTTCCAACACATATACGAACCCCAAATCCCCTCTGTTGCAGCCATTTGTGTTTTGCTGTTAAAGAGCTGCAAAAATGTATAATGGTCAGCAAGGAGACTTTAATTTTGAAGAAAAAAAAGCATTAAAAGAAGGAAACTGGGAGGAACACATGCCAAAGTGAGACACCAAATTATCTACAGAGGAAGAAATGTGTCAAGCTGAATAAAAGAGTTTCCTGTAAAAACACTGCAAATGGTATAACCTTAATAGATGCAGTATTTCTGCCATATGGAGAGGGAAAATTCAGCAATTTAATCAATATTTGGTGAATGGAAAATTATTTTCTCATGCAAAATAAAACTGATGTTTAGAATTCAATTTAGCTGCTTTATATGGGAGGTTTAGCGAGGCCGGGTCATTATCTGGGTGGATATCCAGTTTATTTTTTAGCAATGGATCATTTTGTCTACATTCTGTTTCCATATGGGTTGATGGTTGTTCCTCCCTCGTGGTGGAGCACTTCAATTACTGTTTTTAGTAACTGCAATCAAAGGTAAAGAAGAACAACAAAAGACACTTCAGTTAGTTCTTAATGTGAAACATGTAAAGTTCTATAAGGCTAATTACTTTTATTAAACTCCTGATTGAAAATTCTACTACTCTATAAACTGAATTGAATCAAAATGTCTTACATTATGGTGTAATTTTTGTGCCATGACCTGAGTATGCAGTTACCAGTCTGAGCGCACAGTGAGAATGATGTGCAGCATTTAAACTCACATACTCTCAAACTGTTTGGTGGGAAATAACTCTGACAAGTCAAAAAAAAAAAAAATGTCTGCATGTGCTTGGCCTTATCCTTGCTTGCTTGGCTATCTCTGTGCTTGCTTGGCTCCATCTTTGTGCTAACAACTTTTATAATTGTGGCTTTGTCTGAACATCTGCCCTAACCCCTCAATCACTTTATAGAGCAAGAACTAAATAGTGGACTTTAAGATGAAATCAGTTAACTGACCATCTGAAAAGATGACCACAACTTTTTGCTTCCCATCGGTCACATGACCCTGGCTCCCCAAATTCTTCCTGTTCCATCTCATGATGCTTTGCGAGGGGATATCATGGAAAGCATTCTGGGATGCATCTGCTCGTTTAGTGACCATGGACATGCAATACTTTCCAAAGTGTATTGTGGGAAATTTACAGTCCACTACTTTTTCATTCACTAGACACTCGGACACTCATAGAAAGGTGGACCCCTAGATTATTCTCTACAGTAAATAGGGGTAAGGGCGGATGTTTTGACACAGCCTGTATATAAACGAACCACACCAAACTGCCAGTCAAAGACACGCTTGGATTTAACAGCAGGAAAACTGATACTAAACTTTATATATATATCTATATATATATAGATATATATATATATATCTATTGTACTCGCTTCTTCTTGTACATCTGTAAATTTGAAGCACAAGCAACACAACAGGAGTTGGTCCATTGGGGATATCCACGATTAAAAACTATGGCTCGATCCAAATTCCTCAAAATGAACATCTAAGCTACAAAGTGCATCCACTGTCACCCTAATAAGTCCTACATATCCGATAATGCTGTCAGTTGAGAAGGAAGTAGGACCAGGAACACGGATTACTTATTCATAATTGTTATTTGTTGGCTTAAGGAGAAACAGTAGCGTCAGTGGTGACTGAGTTAATTGCACTAAATGCTGCACATTGAATAGCAATTGTTAAGCTCCTAAAGGCAATGCTTTATGCAGAGCTGAACTATCATATTTTGGTCAGTATCAGTCTGAGGGTTCTCTAAAGTATCCTAGCTGTCCCTAGAACTGTGCATTTGCAGAGGTCTCTAATGTTTATATAGGTATCTGTTGGAGCCACTTTCCCAGTGTATTCTGTTGGTTTCTTCCTTCCAAGACTTACAGCGTGCACTGGGGAACTTTTTCCACAAAGGTGGCTGGGCACATCCTTATAGATAGGCTGACGAGCGAGGTTAACAGGGAGAGGCTCGGAGTAGGGCTGCTTCTCCTCCACATAAAGGGGTCAGGTGGACGCTTCCCTCGGGAGGAGTTCCAGCCACGTCCCACCAGGAGGAGGCCCAGGGAACAAACAAGGACAAGATGGGGGGATAATGTCTCTTGGCTGAACTGTTTTTCTGATATCACCTTTAATTGTTTTAAAATGAAAACTTTTTCCTGGTTCTCAGGAGCTATTTTGGAAGGGTTTGGGCTAATGTAGGAACTGTGTTTAGTTTAAGCTGAGGTTTTCACTGATAATGGTAATATTTGTGATTATTGTCAGGGTTAGGGCAAGGAAATGATTAAAAATGACTTAAAATCTATCATAGTCATTGGGAGTTTTCAAGATACATTGCCTGACACAAGTGTGTCTGTGAGGGTGTGTTTATGTAAAATAATGTACAAAAATCAAGAGAATAATGAGGAAGGAAACAACTTCTTATTTTTCTATTTTCCCCAACTTCCTTCAATTCAACCATTTGATGTCTATATCCATCTGGTGGTATTAGATTTGTGCAAACCCCTCACTTTTCCCAATTGGTCTGTCAATCTTGTTTATTAATCACATGACAAAGACCATCTGACAGAGAAAGAACAGTTGAATTATACGCTGACTTGCTCAAAGCACACATCTAAAGATTCATGTGCCAACAATTAGATAGAGGAACCTGGCAACATTAATGAGAGTGGAGTGCTAGTCTCTGAGGAGTCCATCTTTTGGCTCTTCTGCCTCCCAGTACAATCCTAGGCGACTGGGCATGCCTTACAAGATCTGATTAGTTCTAAATTAAAACTTCATTAACTGTCAGGCTGCATTAACTAAATGGTGGGAAAACGCTCTTGTTTAAGTTCATAATTTATTGCCTTGTCTCCAGTTTGATCAGGTTTGCATGTATAATGTGAGCAACTGCAGGACATTATTGTGCTGTATGTGTCCAGTGTTCAGTTTTGGTCTGTAAAACTTAAAATGTTTTTTATACATTTATTGAATTTTTAAAGATAATTAACTGAGAGGTCAGAGTTTTAAATGTGTTGAATAATTATACCAAAAAAAAAACTTTCCTTAAGATTAGTTGCTACAATTCCTATTAAGGTAACCGGTCAATTATAACAGCATATATCCTACACCTAAACCTTCTCACATTTTGTCTTGTTATAATTGGAAAATACAGTACTTTGTATTGAGATTGTGAACCGTCATCGGCAGAGGCCAACTAGGGACTAAGGAGACAGAAGCAGAGATACACCAAAAGGCAACTGTAAAAGGCAATGCTTTCAAGGAAACACACAGCCAGGCAGACAAGCTCCGAGCCAGCAACAATGTCAGAGGATGAAGAGAGTACATCCAGCCAGTCAGAGAAACAGGACTACTCTAAAAAACAGGCTGATCTCCAACATCTATATACAAAGGTGTTGATTGGAGCAGCACAGCTGATACCTAATACAATAAACCAACATAAAATGACTACTTTTAAGAGGAGAAAGGGAATGATACATGGTGTACGAATTAACCTTTTAAAAATCCAAACATGGTATTGAGCTGGAAAGTCTGATTTTGGTCCATACATTTGGGCAATTGCCGTGTCCCCAACAGATGAAATAAAGATTTATTCAACTTCTAAAAAATAATCTCTGGTTGTTTCTGTTTATTGCAAATTTACTGTAAAAACATTCCTGGGTGTGTGTTTCACGAAGCAGGGTTAACAAATTCAAATCCGCAACTCTAAACTGATCTAGCCTACGGTCTGGAACTCCGAGTTTTCAGTTTCACAACGGCTGCTATGAATTAGCTCAATCAACTCCAAGTAGACCACTCAGAGTTTAGAATATGCATAACAAGTATGAAAAGCCATTATCAGTGGAGACACCATGACAACAGGTAACAGGAAGTGCCTATTTCACCCCACTGGAACTAGAGATTTTAATGCAAAAATAATAATGAAAAAAAAAGGGTAATGTGTTTAAAAGACAGAGAAACAGTGCTACAGCTGCAAAGGAGAGGAAGATAATGAAAGAGAAGACTGTTGCGAGTCGAGTTAATGCATACGTTTATATGAAGTGGTTTATTACAGGCCGTCTTTACATTTATTAAAAGAACTCTGCTCTCTGTTGTTCCATTTGCAGATCAATAAAATAAGACTCTTCTTGATCAAAATCAAATTTCTTCATAGTAAAAACAATACAAATGCTGACCGGTAACATTAGGAGTATGGAGATCTGCAATTTATTTCTAGACATCCAGAATGTTTATTCTAGATGTGGAGAATGACATTTTGTTTGAAATGGTAATTTAGACAAAGAAAGAATTTTTTTTTTTCAGATATCAGGAATATATATATTCAGTACAAGTACAAACTACTACATATCAAAACGGCTTGCCATAGTCCACCATTGTGACCACAATAACATTACAGGTTTATTTCTGGAATGGTAGTGGATCAGTTTATGTATTTAGGTTAAATATTCTGGCAGCAGGTGAAGATGAAGAATAAAAACGTTCTAATATATAGAAACTGTGCGTCATCTCATGGGTTCCTCCTGATATTGATTCAGTTTTCTTCAAGTGGCTGTTTGCAGTCGTGCTTTGGATGTTGTCATCCAAACAAATGGTTTTACTAGTGGTTATCCATCCGATAGAATGGCTTCAGATTGTGCGAGTAGACTCAGTAGGTTGTTATCATCGAGTTAATCATAAGTCTAACCCTAAATTTATGTTTTTATGCACAAAACTATGACATAAGAATCAGACTAAATCAGGAAATAAAACAGGGTGATTGGCTGTAAGAAGAGGAGAAACAGAGGTGCTCTGAGTTTACTGAAGAAAACCTGCTCCAGACCAGGTTAGCTCAGGGGAAAATGTTAATATGGTGACTGAAACAGAGGTTAAGTAAACTCTCTTCATGAAAAGGAAAAATCTGAGTTTCCCTAATTTCAGGTTTAGAAAAAAAGAGTTTTCAGAAGAAACACTTCACATTTTCACACATACCTGGTGGTAAAACAATAAGGACTAGAGTAAAGAGGAAAAAAAAGGGGTAATATTAGATGAACATTTTAAAGCATTCATAGCAAAATCATTTAATAAACAAGAGAGCGAAAGGGTTGTATGGAATAAAAAAAAATGAAATAAAACCTCTGTAAGTAAAGCAAAAAACATAGACTGAATTTTTTTTCTTTGTCATCTAAAGTTTTTAATAACACTAGTTAGTGGTAAGGACATATTAATACCACATACATTTACTGATCCTCTTTACATTTCTGTGCTAGTCTTTTTTACATTTAGGTAACCTAAACAGAATTTTCAGAAAGAAGTAGAAGTATCCTTGGCAGCTACCAAAGCACTCTTTCTCTCTTTTGGTCTGGTTTATCGAACAGTAAAAATAAAAACATTGCATTTCAGTAAGTGCTGTTTGGTTTCAGACAGATATTCAAAATGGGTCAAACAATGTCAGGCAATTGCTGCAAATGTTTACGTTTTCGTGTAGCAGTGCTTCACTTTTGTTTTGATCAGTACCAATTTCACAAAATACCACAACCTGTATAGTGCATTATGTTATTTGAGGATCCACAAGACAGATGTCATTTTTGAACGGGGTATGACTTACAGATATCATCCGAATGTTTTTCTCCACTTCACAATGTAAATGCACACTGTTATATTACAAACATGTTGCAACGCTTCATAGCTCATCAGCTTCATCACAACCACCTGCATTAGGATTACCTTAAACCACCCTGTAACACCTGAAGGCCTGCAGCTACTGCAAGCCCATTCATAACTGACAGTGTAAATGAGCGCTCATAAACTTTGTATCTGCCAAAATGAGGTGAATAATCTACGAGTCAGATTTCACTCATACTAACATGCGTAACCACTAATGCAAATACTTTCTCACATATGCGGGCACGTAACCACATGATTCTTTAGCCTCTCATCCATGAACACAAATCAGTCTTTGGTTTTTGATGAGAAGGATAAACTGACATTTTCCTCTTCAAGGCTGCCAAGTTCCCGTCAACGACAATCAAGCTTAACACTGTCAGCAATGTATCTTTCTTCAAGTATAATGAAATGACTGTGCTTAAGGTTACCAAATTATAACGGTACAGCTGTTGGAACTAATGACTAATGCTAAATCACACATAAAATGGGTTAGTAATTTAACTTATTAACTTATTATGGAATTATCTCTGGTTGTTTATGATTATGATGACGACTCCTGGTCTTTGAGTTTAAACACTAGCGAGCACTTTAACACCTCTGTTTAGAGGATCTGCTTGGTGACAGGTAGGTTTCAATGTAGGGGAAAAAATAATGAAGATAACAAATTGGAGAAGCACCTGGCTAAGTGTTTTATCAAAGCTTTGCAGATGGTAACAAGCTTTTGGCCATGAGGGAATTCTGCACATTTCACAAAAAGCAATTTAAAACCTCCACACACACCCGGTGGCAGAACACCATAGACAAAAGTACAAAGGAAAAGAAAGGTGTTTTATGACATGAGTTATTTAAAACATTAATTGAAATATAATTTAATAAACAACAGACCTTAAAGGGATCTTTAAAATAACAAGAATGCATCCAAACCTTTATTAGTGAAGCAAAAAAAAAAAGAAAAACAGAGAAAGCAATGCAGACTCAGATGTTTTGCCATATAAAGTTTTTAATAAGACTTTAATCTATTCTTACTTTACGCTTCACAAAAACATGACCACACACAGAGTTTAATAACTTCTTCACCTGCTCACTCTGCCGTAAGCACTTAGATAGCTGATGGAATGATAAGCTTCATTCATTCTTAATGGGAACTGTTGTATATGTTGTGCAATTAAAAAAGAAAATCTAAATAAAACAAGATTTTGCAAGCAGTTTTTTTTTTTCTATGGGAAAATTTGTGTTACTAGTCTAAAATATCATAAACTACATAAAATTCTTCAATTTTATGCAGTATTTTGATACGACGTATAAAAACACAACAATTAAACATTCAATATAGTTAACCCATGGTACCTCAGAGTTTGTGCTGGGGGTTAATAAGGTGCATACGCTTCAGTAAACATAAGTTTTACCCATAAAACAACCACCAACTGAAAAACTTCTCACTTTCTGATATATTATCCACACCCGATTATATTATTCTAACAGATCGTTATTCTTTGAAATAATCAGACCATCCAGATTGCAACCAACAAAAAAGCTAAGTTCAAACTCTCTTGACTCCCTTAGTTTTATATTTTGATTCTTAATTTAAACTTCAAGAAATTACTTATTTATGTTACAGTGACTGAGAGGTACAAACTCACTGCAAATAAATAAATGTACATTAAATACACAAATAACTGCAAACACAACAATTAGACAGCCAAGCACAAAAATGAGACAAGCAATCACAAATATGAAAATAAAATGCAAACACACCAACCCAAGGGCGTAGATTGGTTTCAACATTGGTAGAGACTCTATTGGTCTTAAGTTTCATTGGTCTGATGCCATTGGTCCTACGCAATACGCATACTGCTTTTTTGTTTGACATGAGCATCAGGGCGCATTTTGTTTGAAGAGAAAAACAGCATTTCTTGCTATATTTATACAAATTTCATAAGCACTTCACAAACTATATGGTGTTTGTCATTGTTTTTAAGCATCACCAGCTCTGATCAATGTAGAATTGGGACTATTTTCCAGTTTGAAATGGTTTGCATATTAATTCACCAGTGACTAAGACACAAGTTAGAAAAATGCCTATTTAATCAAATATATTCTATATATGTCTGTTGTATGTGGATTTATCCTATATTTTCTTTTGAAGATATAGATTTGTGCAGAGGTAAAAAGAGATAAAACCCACTCTTATTTATTTTCTTTTATCTGATATGCTGATATGCTTGCCTGTTTTAGTGTAGATAATAAAACAAAACAAAATAATATATTTAAGGGACTGAAAATAGTTTTATTGTATTTACAAATACTCAGGAACGATAAAATGAACTTACACTCAGCCTTTAACACATCAACTTCAATATGCAAGTTATTCAACTGGGCTGTAGCTACTTTGTGTAGCTCATTTCATGTATTTAACTGTAACATTCCGAACACATTTCTTACATAATACTTCTAAAGTGTAGATAATGGCTTCCAAAACATGAAATTAATTTGAACCTAACTTGATTTTCATATATTGAAGCTGGACTTTAAATTCTATATTCAGTGTATTTTATTTCATCTAAACATTACATGTTGTTATACTCTAAAAAAGAAATAACATCTGCTATTTATACCTGAACTACCTCAAAGGGTCGTACCTCAAAGGTTTTTGATAGCTTACAGTTTTTCTTGTCCATTTTTCCAGCCGTCTTCAGAACTGACATGTAATATTTAAATGAAGAAAAGGTATTTGTTGATCAAATTCAATATACTTCAGAATTAAAAACATTTTTGAGATACTAATGTTGGTTACTAACATTTCTCAAGTTCCACAAATCAAAACAATCTCTCCTGCTTCTTTACAGATCTGCAATCTTTCGCCTGTGTTTAGCGTAGATAAGATTTCGTTTTTTTTATTTGGGACTTGTTTCGTAGTCGAACATTAATTATAGTTATTGCGGTATTCTAGTTTGTATAAAATGTAAATTTTCTGCTGCAAGCACGCACACATGCACACATAATCAATAGAAAACAGCCAATCAGGAAGAGAGAAGGCAGAACTTAAGGTAGAACAACCAATGAGAGTGGAGTTAACGGCG
The DNA here is from genome assembly GCF_000732505.1 of Cyprinodon variegatus. Classification (NCBI taxonomy): domain Eukaryota; kingdom Metazoa; phylum Chordata; class Actinopteri; order Cyprinodontiformes; family Cyprinodontidae; genus Cyprinodon; species Cyprinodon variegatus. Next base: position 230,227 of record NW_015151540.1, on the reverse strand, counting down.
CAGCACAGTTACATGCATTGCTAAATTAACGGGACAGGAAATGCTGAGCAGGAACTCAAACAGAGCAGCAGAGCTGCGAGAGAAAAAGTAGTGACTGCTGAAAAAATGCTTTATTGTAAATTATAAACCACTCATGAGAGATGATCACCAAAGTATATTGGATCGGACGCTTGGAAAGACATAAACATATTTTCAGAGAAATTAATTATTTCTAAGAAGTTATATGGAAAACCTACCTCGTCTTTTTCCCTCCCAATATCCTCTGGGTGGACATTACGCTTATGTTTTCGCTAAGTTAGGAGACAGAAAAGCATAAAACATGAAACATCCATACACATTCATTGTAGTGTTGTTTTTTTTTATCTGGTCCAGTGACTCGATGGTTTTCTCTCCTAAGAGGTCTGGAGAACTTCTGTTATGTGTTTACAGCTTTTCTTGACTCAAAGTCATTTTGCTAGTAGCATAATTTTTCCTTTAAATGTGTTTTGTTTTCTTGTGTGTTGGCATCATTTATGTGTTAGCAGCAGATGTTGTGATTTTGCAGTTCTCTCAATTCTGTGATTGCAACATTTTTCATTTTCATGTACCGTGTGCTTTTGCAAAAATCATTTGTTTTTGTGTTCACATGTATAATTTTGTTTGCTTGTTAAATTTTTGGGGTTTGTAGCACAAATCACTGTCAAATGACTGATTAACAACTTTGTTAATTTGCAACCGAACAGCATGAATTCAAATTTTTAATATACTTTGGGTGGGGTTTTTTGTGCATTCACTTTACTGGGCAGTAAAGCTGTAGCCTGCCTGCTATTTGCACATACTTATCAGAAATCACAGAGAACAAGTTTTCCTTTACATTACCTCAGGTGCTTCCATACTGCAGAAGTAATAGGATCTGAAATCTCTTATGAATAAGTTAAGGTACAAATATGCCTTCTTGCCCTTCGGAAGCACTGTAATCAATTTTAAGACATGCTTAGAGGTATTTCACTGATGCTATAGAACATACTCGCATATACAAATACAAAAAACTGCACTCCATAGATAATGTCACAACCAGATAAATATACATCTGAATTTTGTTTAAGCTGGCTCTGAAACTGAAAATCTTTGATCAGTTGACCATATTATTTCAGTAAGCCATCCCTGCTGTGGGGCTAACTGCACTGGCCTTTCCATTCAAGTCATGTTGGTTTTGACAGTCACAATCACACTTGTTAATATCACAATGAATTAAGTAGAATATATACCAATGATGTGTCCCTTACCCCTCAAAGATGCCGGGAACCAGAGTGTCCTACATTAGTTTATTCTCTCTTACATTTAACTAGTCTTTCTAATTTCTACCAAAGTGGTATCACAATATAGGATCATGTGAGAAAGTTTAACGCATGCAGTTACTTTTATATTCATATACATCTTGCCATCTTTATTTTTGTTCAGCTGCAGATACACTAAGGAGTTAAAAACTCCACACATGACTGCCAAAGTCACATATCTGTATACAACACTCCATCTTAACCCCCACAGTGGCTGTATGCAGTGTACATCACTGGAGGCAAGGTTACCTTTGTTATTTTGGCTGTTCTTGCCAGATGCCTTTGTAGGTGCTTCCCCCTCGAGCACTTTGCAGGCACTGTAGGGTACGTCTGTGTGCACACCACTCTTAGATGCACAATCACAAGCACGCAACATTTTGACCGCATCCAAGCTCGCTCATACACACTCACATATGTGGTCCACCTTGTGGTTCCTCATAAACATACACACTCATGCACAGAGAAGCCTGCACACAGTCAACCCCCACCACCCTTGGGTGATGAACATCTGCTTATCCATCCCTCCGTCCCTGCCCCTGGCGTGGCTGTTGGCTTCCTCCTGGCTGCCCTGCCACAATGTCACTCTTTCTGCCTTTCTGTTACCTATTATTAAAATGTGTAGTGACAATTCCCCTTTTTCAACATAGAGCCCCTTTATTTACATTGCGATGAGACAAGCAGCTCTGGTCTGCAGTGTGGCCTGATTAAATAACATGTTACAGTATCATGTATTAATTGCTAAAGGTTACACAACAGATCAAAACCAGCTTTCCTATGAAAGGACCGATGTTTATGGCTTGTTTTTTTCCATATCAAAAACCACGATGACAGGATATGGTTATATGCTTCTATTGTAGGTTTTTCAGAACTTGAAGAAAAAAGAAAAAATTGCATCATTACTAAATCTTTCTACCTCACCTGTAACTGAAAAGAATGGACAACAAAACACAATTTACAGTTATTTGTCCTAGCTTCCTCAAAGTTCATGAGAATTTTTAAAGATACACTTTACTTAAGGTGCTGCTGTTAAAACCATTTTATATGAACGTATAATCTCTTTAATTTCACACATAGGTTGTATATTCTTCATGGTTTCCTCTTTCATGAAGAACTCTGCTATTTTAAAACAGTACTTTCAATAATATGCACTATCTATATTTTTTTCATCAGAATCTCCTTCTCCTTTACACCTAGAGTGAGCTAAGCTAAACAATTGGCTCTGATGTTGGCTAATTGGGATGGGCTCCTGTGGCGAGGTGCAGGCAAAGCGCTTGATGAGGCATAAAATGATGATTAATTAATTTACTGCTCAGTTGGTCGTCAAACTGAGAGCTTTATGAGGCTCCCAGCAGTGAGCTAGCCAAACCCAGTGTAAAGCAGAAACACCCTCACACACACACACCCTCACTCTAAGCCTTCATGTAGACATACACACACCAAGCACACACTCTTACTCCTTCCTGTGGTTAGTACAATTCACAAAGTGAGCCACCCTGCCTTTGCCAATGACCTGTGTTGGAAACTTGATGGAAATGCACCTGTTTTCAGTTGTCTTTGCATATGCATCAGTCTGTATGAAGTGGAAAAAAACTATTTCAAAGCAAATCATTTGATTTGTCCTTAGACTATTAACTGAATCCATCATTACATGCCATTCTTGGGTCTGCTAATTTAAACGGCACATCAAGTAGCAAAAAAGAAAGAGATCTACGACACTTTTAAAGCTATTTCACTATTGAAGTGCATTTCTTTTGGAGATTACAAGATGTCCAAACAAAGTGACTTGTAGCTGCAGGTGAGGAATCTGGGCTGGGACTTATAAGCAGACTCCTTGGCAAGCCTTTAAGTCATAATACATCAAAGCCTGAGCCTTGAAGAAATGGGAACAGGCTTTGTTGTGTCTGAAACTGTGACTGTTTCTGTGAGTTTGAGAACAGTTGGTGGTAGGATAATGTCCTAGTGTACACGTTATACATTTCTACAAGAGCATCCTTTTAAATATAAAAAATGTTTGTATTATTTCAAACTTAAATGGAAACAGTTTAATCAAAGTATTAATGCTTCAAGGGGAAATGTACAAAGAAATCATATTTTATATGGTTCTGTGTTGCAATATATATATATATATATAATTAGTAAATGAAACGATTATCTCAACAACCCATAAACCCACCTTAGAAGCCCCCTGATGGATTGGAAGCTACACAGAGTTTATAATTAGATAAACTCCTCGCTATAGATTTTGATCTAGTGTCAAGTTTATTCCATTTAAGTTTTACTCTGTATTATAGGGCATTTACTATAGTTTGGAGGTGAGAATTTTAGTGTTCTTCTTACTTTATATACATTTTATATTTTGTGACTTTGACAAGACAAGGTAAGATTTAAATATTAATTAGTAATATCCTCCTAAAACTAGAATTTTATTTTGTTTGCCTGGTTTAAAATTCTCATTTGATGATGTCTATTCAAAATTTACAACAGTAATTTGAAGACAGAGGCACAAAATGTACATAACTGTGTGAATTAAACTTTTTTTTAGCAACAGCTTAGATTCCATAAGATTAACCCTAAAACATGTGATCATAAGCAAGAAGAATGGATGAAATGTGTCTTCGCCCATGTTCTGCAAAAATGACAACAGCTAAATAATTTCAATATTTATTTACCAGAATCAGCTGAGAAAAACGTTATAAATAGATGGACTGATCAATCTTTTTGAGAAAATTCAGTGTTGCTTATTGTATTATTAAGAAATCTGAAATTAGAAATTTGTAATAATTGTAATGTAGCCTAGACGGAAGTTCAACGGAAGAAACTAATTACTTACCCTGATCCATCAGAGGCTCATAAGCTTCTGTTGCAAACCAATCAGCTTTGAACCGCACCTCCACGAAGCCCAATCAGCATCCAGAATTGATCTTAAAACGTCTTCAAATCCATATCTTAGCCTGCTACTCAGGCAAAGCGCAAGCAGTGACTGCTCTATCTCAGATGATCTAGATTCAACCCAGCACCATCCCCTTCTCCACCATCGTAACTAAGTTCTTCAACCTCATCCCTATAAGAGTGTAATTCCTCCCGGACACTTTCTGCATTACCCGTCACATCTCATCGGTCTAGCAGAAGACCGCCATGTTGAGCCTGGTTCTGCCAAAGGTTTCTTCTCAAAGGGGAGTTTTTCGTTAATATACTTATTCATATTTAATTCAGCGCTAATGTTTCCTGCCGAGGTCTGAGCGCCAAAGTCTTAAAATAATTGTATCGGTAAAATTCTTCTAATTGTCTTTTTCTTTCCATGTGAGATTTTCGAAATTGAAATGTGATTCAGTCAAGGATTGATAAATAAGTACAAGATGAGTTTCATTATTTTCTCATCTAAATGTCCTAATGCCCAGGTTTTGCAAATAATTGTGTAAAAAAATGTCCATTTAGGCTCCAGTTATTCAGTTAAGTGCTGACCCATCTGACATGGTTCAAATGCAATCCATTCGGCATAAAAACTACTTTGGGATTATTGCTGAATCTCAAACTGGAAACCAGACAAAGCTTATTCTTTTCCTTTTTTATTTTTTTATTTATTTACATTACTTTGCATCACAGGAAGATAGACAATATTCCCACATCACCTGGAAAGTCTGGGCAACAGATACACTAACAGCAAATCTGAAATGTATTTTAGAGCTACGCCATTCTGTGATGTGTTGTTTAATAGAAAAATGTTAAAGTCTGTTTCCTAAAATATGGAGAGCTAGTGTAAGAATTATAGCACTGGTGCAATGTGCTCTAATTTCTTTGTTTTGGTGAGGACATGATGAGCAACAGGATTCTTGATCAGCTGCAGCTGTCTGATCAACTTTTTAGGCAGATCAGTTAAGACAAGTTAAGTTATCAATTCTACCCTTTAATGTTCTTTAATCCAGGAGATGTTTCTTAGATCATAGGAGGCCAACTTTGTCACTGTTTTTATGTATCTTTGAAGTTGCAGGTCTAAGTCCATCATTACACCCAGATTTCAAGTCTGATTGTTGGTTTCTAGCTTTAATAGCTTAAGCATTGCATATGCTATATGGAGCATAGGCGGGAGTTCCACTGAATAAACTGATTACTCACCTTCATCCGCCTACGACACAGCCAATCAGCTTTGAACCACGCCTCCATGACAGCCAATCAGCATCCAAAGTTCATCTTAAAAGGCCTCCGATCTGCAACTCATCTGCTACCTACTGTGCAGGCGGTGGTTGCACTGTGTGACTTCATTCAGATGACCCCATTTCAACCCACGTCCAGCCCCTCCTGCACTATCGTAGCTAAAACTTCATCAGGGTGTCATTCCTCCCTGACTCTTACTGCATTCCGCATCTCATTTCAACTGGTCGGGCAGAAGACCGCCATGTTGAGCCTGGTTCTGCCGAGCATTCTTCCCAATGGGGAGTTTTTTCCTCTGCACTCTCGCTTCATGCTTGTTCATCATGGACAGGTTCTCTCAACCGTTTGTTATCCAAACTGGACTTCGATCTTACAGGGTCCCGAGTGAGTCTCTAGTATTAGCTCACGCAGTCCACTGGATCTACCCATTAAGCTCAGCATACCGTCTCGCCAACCAGCAGTCAACCGACTGACCAATTTCATCTATCTCCACTCCACCACCAGTTTCAGGCATTTACTCCTGTTCATGCAAATCTATCAAAATTCAGCTCTATGTTTCCTGCTGAGTGCCAAAGACTAAGTAATTGTATCAATACATTTCTTCTAATTGTCCTTTCTCTCCTTGTGAGTTTTTCAGACTGAACATTTGAACAATCTTCTTTTGGTCGAAAGACTGCTGCATTTTTAGTTTTATTTTGCTGAAAAAAAAATAAAAAAAACTCATCCAAGCTTTAATTTCTTTTATGCATATACTCTGCGCTTGAATGCTTTCATAGTCACTTGGTGACATTGTAATTTATAGCTGTGTGTGATCTACAAGGCAAGACTTTAGTTTATTGAGATCTGAGTTAAAAGAAGCATGTAGATATTCAATAAAGGGGAACTAAGATGTACTCTTGGGGAATGCCTCATGTCATTTTTTTTCGGTCTCTGATGTAAAATCACTTATTGACACAAAAAAGCCCCTGTCCTTCACAAATGATTTCAACAAGTATCATAAAGGCTGACCTGTTTTTCCAAGCACTGGAAAATGTGTGGATGTCGAAAATGGAGTGATAAACAGGATCAAATGCTGCACTAATGATAGGTCCAGTAATAACAGCACTGGTTCATAGAGTCTGCATTTATATGAATTTCTATGAATACCTATAAACTCATCTTAAATTCTTTACCATGTATTCAACCTTTAGTTAGTTTAAAAGAACAGCAAAGGTAAACAATAACAAAAAACCCCAAGAAGTTTTAAGTTTCTACCAAACATTTTTCTTACATTCACCCTTCCTGAATGTGATTGGACACAGCATCCTGTTAATAGCCCGACTCTCAGCAATGATTCCTTTTCTTGGTTCATCCTCTGGTAGGAGGTGTCAGTGACATTTTTCCTCATGAGATTATAAAAATAATCATCAAAATTCCTTGGAATAAATACTTGCAGTTACCCTTTCTAGGAAAATTAAAAAATTGTTTAGGAGTCGGTGTACTGTAAATTATTTAATCAAAAAAAACAATTTTCTGATGCAAATGTACTGCTGTGTTTTAGATAATCTTGCCAGTAGCCTGAAAAACTTATAAAACTCCTAAAGAAAACTTTTCTCTAGGGTCAGAGACACATGCTGTAGCAACATCACTACATAAGTCATGACAAAACCCCAAAAACACTGGTCATTGTCATTGGTACATGTTCCGTTATTGGAAATGACAAATGGTCTTTCATGTCTTCTTAACTTCCTCTGATGTTTGTTCACAATTTCACTTTGGTCTTTCAGGTGTGAGTCCTTTCCATTACAGGCCATTCTTCTGGGGCTGTCAAGCAAGAAAAAGCATTGTTAAACAGCCGTGGCCACCTAGAGTAAGAGAGTGTTTAGCTTGGGGCTATGTCCTGAGGACATAGTGGAGCAAACCTCAGTGGACACCCATCTATAAAAGATTTACACAGTGTATTGGTGCATCATAAAGCCCCCTCAAGATGTTCTGTTTTGGAAGATTTGAAAGACGGCAGAGCGAGGATGCCCATGTTTTCTGGACTCTCTGCTGTGTCAGAATTGTTTCACCTTGGACTTGGCTCACGCAAACACATCACAGATCCACATATGACTGGACAGGTGACTGAGGAGACTTTACCATAGACCTTGTCAGTTTGAATTATATCGGACAGCTTGATATGTACAGCCTTGCATCAAGCAACATCCCATTGCTTTGTAACAGTAGAAGAGTAAATGACATGGCTCTATGTTTCTAAGAGTATTATTTTGATGTGTGGAAGTGCCATAGTTTACATTTGATAGTCCAACCTATACATAAAAAAATATTTCAAACAAAGGATTTACGCTAATTCAATTAACAGTGATTTTTTATGAGTATCTCACAAATGACCTTTAGGATATTTTCATGTTTTGTCATATTGCAGCGACAAACTGCACTGTAATATATAGGTATTTTATGAAAAACCAACAGTGAGAAGCGTACTGTTGAGCTGAAAGAAAATTAATACATTCTTTTGAAAATCTAATGTTAACAGAAAACAAAACAAGGTCATGACCTTCTATTTAGCTCATTTTATTCTAAAAAAAATTGTTAGTTTAACAATTTCATAATAAATCTAGTGGCACATCACCATACACACACCATTCTACATGGCTGTGGCAGCATTATCCTGTGGAATGCTTCTTCTAAGTAGGACAAGGAAACTGAACAAAACTGATTAGAGGTTTGTGGACTTACAGGGTAATGGTACTGGATAATCCTGGAAGAATCATGAACAATATGGGCAGGGAATGAGATTATATCCAGTGAACACCTAAATCTAATTAGGAATCTGTGCCAAGAATTGGAAATTTATGATCTCAGTTGCACCCCATCTGGTGTGATGGAGTGCAAGTGAGATCATGTTCCAAATTATAATTGTGATGTCATAAACTGTGAAAACAAAAGTAAGAAATACAAACAAATACCTTTGCAAAACAACATATTTATTGTATAGCTAATTTATAAAGTTGAGTAACATAGTTCTCAGGCCTTAATAGATGCTGGGTCAGGAAGTCTTAGTTTTAGGTTTAGGTTGATGGATGGTGATCTATTCTCATGTTAGTTGCCTACATGAACCTTTAGTTGCAGACAGACGGCTGTAAGCAGAGTCTCTTGAACAACAAATTATTTATAGGCTGTACACAAGCCAACCACCCCCACACTTGTACTCCAATTTGGCTTCATCAAAGTCTGTGTCTGTCTCTCTTTGTCATTGTATTCACATTGTGTACAGGCTCCATGGCTCTAGACTTCATGTGTTTGCCTGCTCAGGCTAGTATTTGCATGAATATGTGTGTCTAATTCAAATGGATTGGTTGCTATAGATGCTAGACACAGAAACAATGGTCCACTGAACTTTTGATCCCCTAAATAGTTAATGAGTGATTTGATTAGGACCTGGAGGCCCCTTATTACTGCAGATGCGATCAGTGTCTGGGTCAAACGAGAAAGTGTCTGTCAGAGAGTCCCATTTTAACAGCCACTTGAAGTTGATTTTTTTGAAGCATGAAAAGAACTAAAGTGTTTTCACATTGGTTTTAGAGATGCAGGGATCATTGAAATAAAATGTTTCTTTCAAGTTTGACTCCATTTGTAGGTGGTACATATAACTTTTCCGTTATTACATGATAAACAAGACATTAAAGCAAGGCTTTAAAATATCCCACACGTGCTTAATAGAAATGTCTTCAATGCATCCATTATTCTATTGTTTGTTTTACATTTCTTGTACGTCAAAATGTTTGAAAATGTTCCATTTCAACACTAAGTAGATCTCTACACCATCAGCTCAGATATGAACTTGTGTGATCAGCACCTACAACAACAAGTAATAATGTCACAGTGTCCTCTTCTTAGTGTCTTTTACCCCCCACCCCCACTTCTCAATAATTCAGTTCAAGGTGTCAGACAAAGCTTCCCTGGCTCATGGAACCCCAGTAAAAGACACTGCTGTTCGCTTCACTGATTCACCCCCTCCACCTCCATGTCTCAATTAACATTTGTCTAAGTGTTTGAAGGTAAACACACACAAACAAAACAGTAGCAGAATAAGGGCTACCTGCTAGACATTTAGCCTAATGGAGGGACAGCTGTCCTGTGCAAAAGTGTTTGGTCAGACTACAATTACTGCTGCACCATTTCACTACTTGACATTATTATCTTCGTATTTTTGTATTACTTTCTGTTACTGGAGTGAGATTTTCCTCCTGTATAACTTACACGCTTGTCCTTGAGCAGGTAATTGGATCATGACTGCGACTCAGAGGTCAATCTTGTTATTGCCTTTAGGTTGGAGAAGAAGGAGGGGGCAGATGTGCACTGAAGCACTTCTTTTCTCACTGAGGCACATGTACTGACAGGAAAAATATTAAAAGAGTGAAACAGGAGGTCAGATAAGAAGATGCTTCCAGAGCAAACATCTTGTCAGCAAAAGATGATAGAAACTTTGGTCACCTTTTGCATGGACATATATGAACAGACAAATCAAGTTCTTATATTTATAGATCAAAGGTAGACGCAATAGAAATTGTATTTTCTTACTTATATTATTAGTTTATTGTACGTCTGATTCCTCAGTCCTTTATCTCCAATGAAGTTACGGTATTTAAGAAACACTATTTTGAGCTAATGATTATTATGCTATAACTTTTATCTGCTTTTTTGTTCATGGAAATTATGCACTGTCTGCAAACACAAAACATCATCATCAAAATACCTCATCACATATCTTTTATATGTTAGCATATTGATGTTTGACTAAATCATATGATTCAGACTCTTTAAATAGTAAAATAAGTAGTAATTTAGAGTTTTATTGTGTAATACATGGTATTTTTAACAACAAAATCTTGTTTGGTAAAAAAACAAAAAAACAAAAAAAAAAACCTTACACATGATTTTGGGTAGTAGATTGTAAACTTATTTATTCGTTGACAGCTACTCTGTTCATTAGGTTTGTTATCCAGTTCTTCACGTGCCTAATATTTTGCAAAGTATCTGAAACATATTTACAAGTTAGAATAAATCCTGCCTAAATGTATATATTCAGTTATTGACTAGTTTGAATTTTTATTTTATTTTGGTAGAGTTTTTCTAAAAGTATATTTTGTTTGATGGTAAAATGTTGATAATTGTTAAGGACACAGTCCTTGTTGATATTGTTAAGAAAACAGTTAGTTCGAAAAATTTTGAAGCGCTGAGGCCTGAAGAGTGGAACATATGAACCTTGTAAATATTTGACAAAATCAAATTTACCAGTTTGCAAAATAACCTGGGATCTCCACTTCCTCAGTGAAACTAAATGTCAGGAATATAAATATTGGTAATATGTCTATTTGGTGTTACTTTTAGAAAAATTACCTCAATATTTTGCTTTAAATATGCAATGCAAAGCATGTTTGTCCAATACATATGCAAAAACTTTTAACAGTAATAATTATTTTTTGCTAAAATGTTTTTCTCAATTGCTCTCTGCAGAGCCTACTCCTTTACTCCTGAACTACTTATCTGGAGCTGGTTGGACATGGCGGCTGCATGGAGGCACTGCTGACAATGATAGATTTGACAAGAGGACAGTGTTAATGATATTCCCCCTTTGATGGCTGGGGCTACTTCACACACATTTGCATTTCCATTCATCATCGGCATTTATCATTATGGGGTTGCTGCCAAATCTAATTACGGTCCTGGGCCAACGGGGATGACGGGCCTGATATGATGGCCCCCAGCCCCTTACACATGTCTATTTTTCAGTGTTTGTCACCTCTTCTCGAGATCTCTTGTTCACTTTTTTCCCATCACAGCCTCCAATTTATTTATTTTTTATTTACTTTCCAGTTTTCAGTGTTTGGTTTAATTCTGCACTTCAATCTACAGGTTTAAATTTAGAAGAGAACATATGAAGGCATTCAGGCAGGAAGTGCAGCAGTGTAGCACCAAACTCAATTAACTTCACTCCAAATTAAGTCATTGGAGAGCTCTTCATTAGAATTACCCTGAGTAGAGTGGGGTAAGCAGGGTGGGATATAAATAAATTAAGTTACAAGATTAACTTTCATAACACTGTTTCTATGCATCTCTTTTTTCATCTCTTTTTTATCATCTTCATCGTTTTATCTTCCTTTTCTCTCCTGTTGTCTGATTTATTCACTGATCCAAGGGGATCACATAAGGAGTTTAGTGATTATCACCAATAACATTATCAGCTCTAATTATTCATGACCTATTGCTTGTGACAAAGAAAGTGTTTCATATAAGATAAATAGAGCATATCGGATCTAGGATGGGTTATTTTTAATCTCTGATTGTTCAGCTTCTTTTTGCTGTTGGCTTCTGCTCATGTGTCTCTTATTAAAAGTTAGCTACTAATTGCTTATAGTTGTTTGTTTGTTTCAGGACAAAAGCCAGGATTGTACTATAGGAAAGCAGCAGGGTCACGACTGGATCTCCTCTGAACTTTTAAGACCAGCTCTTCCCATTTATCACCTGCACAGCATGATCTAGGCATGCCAGAGGAGAGTTATCCTTCAACGTGCAAGAGTTGGAATCACTAGAAAGAAGCATAACAACCGAAAACTGACTATTTGCCAAATATCTTTAAACAATGTAGCTTTGCTTTCATCAGTTAATGTTAATAAGTTCACTAAGGTATAATTACTTAAAGTTTCTGGTCCAACTGTTTTATTTGCTTTAGTCATGTTTTTTATATCTCCACTTGCTTTTATCCTGCTTTTATTTTCCTTATATAATATTGTTTTTTTTTTTTTTACAATTGTGCTACACAAACAAACTTGCATTGCCTCTGCGAAAATTTTAGAGATGAGTGAAAACAGTTTTCTGAGCTTTACAGTATATCTACACAAGAATTCAGTAGAAAATCAAAGCTTAGAATTAACAGTTTATGTTAACAAAGTTTAATATAAATATTACTTTATGTTTAACATACTATACTATCCTCAAAATAATGCTTTTTTGACATTGCAACAGGAGATATTAAGTTTGCAGAATTTATTTTTACAATCTGCATACTTAACACTGACTAAATTAAGGGCTGGGATTCTTTTGCACTCAGATTACGATACACCATATTACATGGAGGAAAGATCAGTGATGTGTACTTCTACGTAGGTGATATAGCTATTGGGTGTCCTTAATTAAAACATTTTGCAGGACGAATGGGGTTGATTCAACTGCAGCTTCTTAAGATGCCAAATATACACAGATATGTATATACTTAAATAAATGTGAGTACTATTTATATTCTAATAAAAGCTGATGGAGAGAGAATGTACTGCTCGAGGAACGAAAAGTTAAGAATTTAGAATTAAGTTTCTCCTACCTATTCTCATTTTTATGTTTTCTATTTTCTTTTTTTTTTATTCCTTTTGGTAAAGTGATGAAGGTCTGCTTGGGTAGTAAGGGGTGGGCCAAGAGACCTTTACAGCCGCCAGCCCATGCTGGACAAATTACCAAAAGACCCAAAGAGAAGATAACAACAGCCTGAATTGACGCAAAACGTGGTTTGGAGGAAATGAAAGATGCCCTAGACAGAGATAACCATCATGTCGACTTACACTGCAAATTACTGGGCTGGCTCTTTAGCTTCAATTGGACATTCCATTTTAAGACGTAACATTGTTTGAGACAAAAGGGGAACAAAAGTCAAGCTAAAAAAAAAAAAACAAACAACAAAAAAACTAGGTTGTTTCCCTTTGCTGCTAATATATTACTGAACAGAGTCCTCTGGGATGGGAACTTGGTAATCTGAACAGTAGATAAGGAAGATGGGGGGTGCATCCCAGCACACACCTACCCACACAGAAGCACATACAGCTGCCATATGTTTCAGGAAGTCAGGATCCCTTCAAGATGAGAGGGGCCTCTGAATTATTGATCAATGATTAGCAAATGCAATAGAAATGTTAGCCTTGATGTTGGCTAGCCTCAGCAGTGTCTGTGAGAGAGTGTCACAAATATAATTTTGTAAGATCAGCCCTTTAAGAATTTAATGCTTTTAGATGCATACAACTATTTTGATATAAGTGTTTATGTTAGCAAGTAGAAAGACCAATATGCACCTTTAAAGTTTATTATCAAACGACGAGCACTTACATTAAAGAGGGTGCTGGTGTGTGTGTCATTACCGGTTACAAAGAGTCTCCACTGCATTCAAAGGGGGTCTAATTCATTATTAAGTTGGGAACAAAACAGGCAGTATGGGAGGTGGGTAACAGTAGGTGATGGTAGGCCTGTATTGATTACTGCCAACACCAGGAGCCAAGTGTAGTGTGACAGGATGAACAAAACCAGCAGAGCAGAAGCACAGGTGCTGACACACTCATTCACAAACAGGGCACGATGTAGAATGGCTATTGCTGTGGCCTTTGAAGCTCAATGCCTCTGCTGTTGTGATGCTCTTTCACAGGGGTGAGTCATTTGGGTGAAGAGAGTCGCAGGTAACTTCAGTCATGAGGTGACAGCTAGGTGAAATGTTATTGTTTATGGTTACTTGACTGACTGCCACCTATTGGCGCTAGTGCATTACTGGAAAGAAAGATGATCTGTACTGGCTAGCTTTCTAGTAATTAGTATTTATTCCATTAAATAAAAAGTTCCCTAAGGAAAATAAAAGTTGTGGATTTGTGTAATGTGTATGTAATGTAAATCACTTTATTGTCCCAAAATGGGGAAAAACTCTCTGCATTTAATCCATCCCCTTGGGGAGCAGTGGGCTGCCATTGTGCGTTGCCCAGGGAGCAGTGTGGGGTTAAGGGTTTTGCTCAGGAACCCAGAGTGGAGGCTGAGTGGATCGAACCGGGTAGCCTACTTGCAACCTTCTCAGAGCACAAGCGCACTGCCCTAACAGCTGGGCAAACACTTCCCCACAGATTTGGTCAAATTTCTGGCAAACATAAGTAAAATTAGTAAAACAAACAAAACAAAAAAATCAAACATTCAATTGATAATCAATATGAATTCATTGCTAAACACACATAGCATATAAGGCATAAGCAGTTAGCATCTTTTCTTTTGTGAGACTACTGCACCTTTTGACAGCCTTGTTGGTTCACTGTTCATGGTTAATTTAATTTCATTCATCTAAGAGTTTATTTTTTTAAGAATATATTTTTTAGATAAAAACTCTAAATCTGTATTTTATTGTACTAAATTATTATCTAGTAAATTTTATTTTAATTTTTAAGTTTTGTATTATTAGGATTACAACTGTAAATGTATCATTTTCTTAATGGGAGGGTATGTAAACTTTCAATTTACCACTGCATATTTGCAGTGGTAAATAGTCCTTTGCTTTTTTTTTTCAGAGAACAGAAATTAGCAACAGAAAGCTTTGCTTCAGACCGATTACTTTCTGACATGTCCATCCATCCATCATCTACCACTCATCAGTCATGGTCACGCTGTGCGCTGTGTCTATCTCCAGCAGTCTATATGGTCAAGAAAGGCAGGGTACACTCTGGACAGGTAGACATACAAATATGCACAGTCACACCTAAGGATGATCTGGAATCAATTATAAACCTAACACTCATATTTTTGGACTGTTGGAGAAAGCTGGAGTACCCAGGGAGAACCCACACATGCACAGGGAGAACATGCAAGTTCCACACAGAAAAACCCTTGGCCAGTAATTTTACCCAAGACTTTCTTTCTTCAAGGCAAAAGTGCTAAAAACTGCACCACCGCGCTCAGCTCAGCTTAAAGATCTGCTATACAAACACTGTTTCCTTTCAAAACAAACTCCAGACTTCATCACTTTATCAGTTCAGTCGTCCGACTACCTCATCAGCCTTTTGACTCAACAGTGCGTTATCTTTCATAGCTAAAAGATTTCAATTCATTTTTGATAGCACAGCATAGATCATACAAAAGAAAAAATAACGAAACCACAATGGCTAGTGACATATTGCTGAACTGGACCCCACCACCTATTGAGCCTAAGACCTAGCTTTCGCATCCTATGTTTCTGTCCATGTCAGGTCAGTTGCACACCAGTTCTAGACGTCAGTTTAAACTGCATCCATTGTAACACCATCAAGCTCACCTCAAAGTTCTTTAAAGTCTGATGATAGTACATGCAAGAGTTCCAGGTTGACTCAAGCAGACTGGGGCGTTAAAGAAAACTGGAGTCGCTCAGTATGATGATTGTAAAGGAAGGAGAGTTCGTCTGTGAATGGCAAGCAGAGAGGAGCAGACATAGAGGACGTGGGATATGGGGGTAAGTTGAATTTCTGCATCAGGTGCAATGAGCAGACATGCCGTAAACAGACAAGTGCTACCAGCAATGCGGCAGAACTATCAGGGCACACCTACTTCAACCAGCTGTGGTTAAGGACCAACAGATATTAATTAATTAAACCGATCTACATCAACTCTTAACTCTTGTGAATCATCAACAAAGTCTCCTATCAGATCATCAAGGAAAAAGAAAATAAAATAAACCTCCAGCAGAACCAGGCTCAGTGTGAATCTGCACTTGCTTGGAGCAACCTAGACAAGGATTACAGTGGTCTTTCCCCAGGGCCCAGACACTGGTGGTGGAATAAGCCCGAGGGTACGTGGGACTGAGAATATTCTGAGAGTGAGGGAAGTGATGGGGTGGAGGTTGGTCAAAGTTTGCTTAAGTGCAGGAGAGAGAAGCCAGGCCAATTTTATTGTCGCAAATATCATACAGAAGGTCTTTATTTACTTACAAACAAAAAATAAAACAACATACACCAGTAGGATGTGGCAATCCTTCAGCAATACCAGAATGCCACCAGAATGAGCTACTGGCATATGAATATGAAGTCAAATAATGAGACTATGCACCTTTGAAACATTGACAGTGAATATAGATCATGTTAAGGTTAACGTCTTAACTTTAAATTATCATCATCTTAATTTGTACTCATAGTATTGCAGATAATTTCAAATGTCATCTAAGATTGTATAGTTTACTAACAGAAAGTTGGAGGCCATATTCTGTATATGAATCCTAATCTCATTAGTTAAACTGACTCTCATTTGACCCCAGCACATTAGCTGTAAACACCAGAGAATTACAAGCCAAATAAATATTAGCATAATGCTGGGGGCCACCGAGCACGTTTCCCATGGAGTGATTAAAAATGAAAACACAGTGCAGCACAATGTGAAGTCCCAAGGTAGAATGGCAGTTAGCATAGAAAAGCTAATTTCATTATAAATTAAAGTACAATGCAGTTTCTCTCATGAGATGTACATCCCCCTTTATTTATCATTTGAAAAGAGCTAAAATTAGCCTTATCACATTTAAGCCTAAACATGATTAATAAAACATTTCCTTGTAGATTGGCTTTAAAAAATGATACAATTTTCCTGACTCTAGATTTATATCCATATTGTTTGATTTGCATATTTGACAAGCACAAAAGAACAAGGATGTAATAAAATAAAACCACAAGCAGTCCTGTACAAGAGAGTCTTAGAGAAGGCTCTCACATTTGTCATATAATTTGGACTTAGGCAAAAATCTTTTGTATGTTTTTGTCAAATTTATAGAGTACCAAATAGCTAAATAATATAGCTATTTTTTTTTAGCTATTTTTATATTGTCTTTTTTGGTGCAGAGAGGTTTTAATTGGCTTTGTAAACAATATCACTTAGTTCTAGTATATGTGTAATATACCTGGAGAAATAAAACATATAGTATAATTGAGCTCCACCTTGATGAATTATTGTTTCTGTGCATTCATGGTTTAATTTACTCTATCTACCTAGCAGCATTGAAATGCAGTGAATAAAAATGGAGTCAATAGATCATGAGAGATACTTAAATGCAGACAGCCGTGATTATGAGCTGCGGGAATGTGCCACAAATTTACTCTGGGCCAATATGTATTGCTTACACTTATAATAAATGTTATCTTACTGAGGAGAAAAAAAGCTGTCAACTTGATGAAAGACACAGATGAGCATCTATATTGCTGAGCAACCATGCATAGATATACACAAAAGCAGTTTTTACTATGAAGGCAACAGAATGAAAGATCTACTGCTACATCACCCCTTTCAATGAGTTTGAGTAATTGTTGTGAGGTTAGGGTCTTGATTCTTTTGTTAGCAGAAATACAAAGAAAACTAAAAGAAATCTTTATATTATCAATCATTTAATAGCAGTGTTAATGTTCATAAAAATATAATTTATACTATTTTTGTTGTTTTGTTTTCTGCCATGTGCTGAATATAGTTTCTAAAAAGAGTTGAATCCTACCCCCAGTCTAACCTCCTGCCTACCCATATTTAATCGCAATCATTTAAATATGCTGAAGTGAGGGTTTGCTACTAAGAAAGGTGACTAAGGATTATTGTACCACGGGTGCTGTTAGTGATGTACAGCAGTAATACTAAACATGATTTTAATTATAGAGCACAGTTGTTTTGTATCAGTAAATACCTCTTCAAGAGAGAAGATAAAATAATTTTATACTATATTTGCAATGACTGCTTGCAGTGCTATATTTCTGGATGAGCTGCACAACCATTGTAATGACATGACATGCTAGAGCAAAACTATGATTTTCCTCAAAAGTTCGTATTCGGTTCTGTCAGATTCTTGACTTAAACCTGAATAACATTTTGTAGCCTGGGTTTATTGTTTGGAGGAGCAGTACAAACTATTTGACTTTCAAAGATGCCCCTAAAACAGGATCGGACTGGAAACGATTTTCGGCCCTGGCATTTTTGTAAAATATTCGAACATAAATTCGCCAAATATAAGAGGAACTTTGTAGTTTGGTTTAAAGAAATAATCTTACTTCTATTACAATGTAGTTTGTTCGTAAGATTTTACAGTATGAAGAAATAGAAAATTACACGATATACCAACCGTCACAAGAATGTGCATGACAAGGAAGGGCTGTATATACTGCATGCATCATTTAGATAGTTAATTTTGTATTTCTTCTTGAGCTCCTTGAGTTTGAGGTGATTTGGCCGGAGAGTAAGTGTTGGGGCCCATATGATTTAAGGAGGGCCGGCCCTCGCACGCTGAAATTAGGATTGGCCCACCGAGCAAATGCCCGGTATCACAGATTACCAGTCCGAGTCTGCCCTAAAACATAGGGCAGACTTGGACTGGTATATATTTATATATGAAGGCCACAGAATAAAGGATCTACTGCTACATCACCCCTTTCAATGAGTTTGAGTAATTGTTGTGAGGTTAGGGTCTTGATTCTTTTGTTGGCAGAAATACAAAGAAAACTGACAGAAATCTTTATATTATCAATCATTTAATAGCACAAATAATATATATATATATATATATATATATATATATATATATATATATATATATATATATATATATATATATATATATATATATATATATATATATATATATATATATAGCTAAGTTTGCCCTTCCTGACTAAATGCAGAGGTTTTATGTTTATGAGATTGTATCAGATTGTATCAGAAAAATCAAAGGCCCTTTTAACCTGTACTGTGGTTTTCTGTAGCTTACTTGAGACATTGCAGTTTTTAAAATTCACGCTAAATAGTTTTTTGGTAAAGTAAGGCTAAATTTGCTGGTGATGTAACACCTAAGCAGGTAAAATCTGTCCATACCTCTCTTCAACGATATGCCAAGCTAAATAAGATACTTGAGCTGAGCGGCTGCTTTATTAGCCCTTTATTTAAGAAGGCTGACACTGTAACTGTGCCCCGATCAAGTTATATAATCCTATTCTGTTTTTTAATCATTACATTGACTGTACTTAGCAAACAACAAGACGTCCTTTACTTCATCCTGAGTCATTATCTGTGCCTGGATCACAACTATAGGTGTTAGAAGCTGTACCCGTTGTTTGTAATGAATATGTTGACTTTGCATGACATATCAAATAGCAGTCAAATGTTACGTAGAGAAAACATGAGATCGTCTGGAATCCAAAACCTGTGTTGGAATATCACTCTTGTCCTTCTCACTCCTTAACTAGCTTAAAGAATCACTCATGTTAACTCTGATGACTAATAACAATAGCTTTACTCCAAGCTGAAACCAACATATTGAAGAAAATGAAGAAGAAAAATATACCCAAAATATGTTTTGTAAATCCTCTAGATGAAAACCAGTTATTTAATTTAAAATAAGTTGAAAACACTTTCTTTATCATTGCTGCTTAAAATAGCAAAAATACAAAATGGCTAAGCACAAAGTAGACATTCTGTTTTGAAGCTACTGCATTATCTTGATATTTAAAATACCATTGAAAGTATAATGCCTTATGTTATTAGTATTCATGTGTTTTGCAACAATATTTTGATTTAGAAGGCAATAAGTAATAATAGCTTCAAAAGACATTTGTTTAAAAAAAGTTACTGATTTTAGCCAAATTTAAAAGTTTGGGCACCACCTGATTACTGAAAATCAGCAGCCAAACAAATCTAATGTTTTGTCAGCCACTCTGACTCTGTGACGAGAAAATTATCATTCAGTGTTTAACATTCTTTGGAATACTTGGAATTACTGACTTGTATTTATTGTTATCTAGTGTCTGTTTGTGTGTTTCAGGTTTTCCGTTATGCCTATAATACTATGATTTGGGACCTCTTGAAAAACTCTACTAACTCTACTATAGAAGGGACTAATGTAGGCAGAAACAAATAATGAAATTAATCGTGATTAAT
>NW_015151540.1:203070-209938 GCF_000732505.1 Cyprinodon variegatus | reverse complement strand
ATTATACTAAAATTATTTAAAAAAAAGACTTAGACTTAGAAAACTTTATTGTAATTTTGTATTCACAGAGTGTATACAATACAAAATTTCATTCATACAGCTTTCAGATGGTGAATGAGCAGCAGCTTAGCAGTGAAAAGGTAACAGTAACAGTTTAGTTTTAGTTTCACCTCATTTCAATTCGTATTAAGTTTTTTTTAAGGAACCCTTTTCTATCCAATTATTAATTGATTAATCAAAAAACTAATCAACACATTATTCAATTTGCAAAATAATCATTAGCTGCAGCCCTAGACTAATATGAAGCCTTGCATAAACTAAAATAAACTAAACTGAGAATTAGGTTAAATTGTTTTAAAGCTAACAAAGAATATCAGCCTTCATAGTAATAGGCTGAGGACAGTTATGGACTACCAACATGACTGTAGAAGATATATGGAAATTCAACATGATGTTTGAACAGAAGGCCTTGTGATGTCTCATCTGACCTAAGCTCCACAGTAAACGCAGTGGATCTAGTGGTGGCCAGCTTGATAACATTTAACAGCCAGGATAATGTAAGCTTACCTGTTCATAAGGACTATGCTGCTATATTTTTAAGCAGGTTGATGAGATAAGAGAAAGAGAAAACACTGACTAAGAGAACTGCTTGTTCTCATTCGGGGTGCGGGGCCGCTGTTCTGATGCCCCCTTATATTGCCTCATGCTACTACTTTGCAAAATAATTGTTAGTTGCTAATATTAGTTGCTAGACTAATAATTAATAAATGAATAAAAACTAAACCGAGAATGAGTTTAAATTGTTCTAAAGCTAACAAAAAATAATTTTCACCCTTTAGCTGCAGAAGTACCTGGTAATCCTCCAAAAAGCTGGCACAACTCTAATAACCCCTATTTACTACTTATCTGACTGATCAATGGTCCACAAGTTTAACTGACTGCATAGTACTCTCTCACTGAATAATAGGTGTTCCTTTTATGGAGAAGTTTAAAATGATTTTAATGAATGAAAATAAAATAAAACAGAAGAATAACATTTATTGACCAAATCTTTACATAAGTTAAAATTAACTTTAATGCAGAATGTTAAACAATGTCAGCTATACCTTCAGGAATGTACAAAGTAAGACGTTCCCCTATTTGATGCAGAGATTAGAGAGTAAAGAAACACAAGTACCTTAGCAAAGGAATGATGAAAAAGTTACTAACTCTGAAACAAGTTTAAATATAACTCCGTGAATGACTCTTCTTTTAAGGTCATTTCTGTTCACTGAATACCTTTCCGGCATTCAGCAAAGAAGTCAGTGTTCTGTCGTCAGGCATACTCAGGCCCCAGGCCAACCCTTGAGGATCTCTTCTTCTAACATGAGGAGATAATAGATTATTCCTTGTAGTATTAGTTCTGGCTGAATAACAGCTGAAGACAAAATCTTCTTTTTTGATGTGATAATAGTAACATTTCAACAATCAAAAACAGTCATTTTTAATACCTCGTTGATTTACACTGTTTATTAGTTTCTGGCATTACAAGTACACAAAAAAAGTATGCAAAAACTATATATTAGTTTATATTTTCCCTTTTGTATGCTGTATTATTCTTTATTTTCTTTTGATAATTCATGCTAAGCTATAGCTTTAGAACCCATAACCACTTCTATAACATAATAAACATTGAGATGCCCACTTAGTGTACATCAAAGATTTCTGAAAAATAGGATTTTGGACATAATTATATAAATCATTGAGATACTAGGTATGACTGGGTATTGTATTGTGAGATGTAATGGCATCATATTTCATCATCATTATCCATAGATGTAAGACATATTGTGAATATATTAATATATAACTATGTTTATTGACGTAAATTTAAGATAACATGGATCCTGGAAATAAACATAATTTCTATTAGCTTACATGGTATCTACATTTGAGACTCTTAGTTTGAAATAATCAAAAATAAAGTTGACAAGACTGTTTTTTTCTAAGGTAGAGTTTAAGACGTAGATAGCAAGTTGAATGAACAAGCCCTTAATCAGTCATTTTTTTTTTTTACCTAAAATATTTCTTTTATGCAAAGCATAACTTTTAGCAACAAGAGCAGCCAGACCTATAATTTCTAGGTTTAGTGCCCTTTAAAGCAGCTGGCAAAACTTCAACAAAACTAAACAGTCTTCTTCTTTTGACTTTGGACCAGCAGCTTGAGAAATTATGGAGATATTTGTAAAGAGAGGGCCATATTCACGCCTCTAGCTTGAATCCTAAACAACAGAAACAAAAAAATATGTCTGTTCAGGTGAGTGTCGTATTTGATTTGTTCCAAACAACACCTTTCTCTTGGTTATGTCTTGTAATTATGGGAAGCTCAAGAGGCTGTAAAGCAGCTAGGTCACATGACTCAATTTATGACAAATCCAACCAAGTTAAGGTATATATTCTAATAATATAATAATTCTAAGACTGCTAAAGATTTGTGCTGTACTAATCCCAAAGGTAAATTTTATTTTGTAACTCATAGAGTTTCTTTGTTATTTTAAATTTTTTTGTTTGCTTGTTTTTTTAATTTTTTTAAAGAATTTTGCTCAGATGCTTCTACCCCAACACATGATGGGAGAGATTATCACAATCTCTACCACACACTTAGGGTGGGCATTCACTGTCCAAGTTTTTGCCCTTTTAGTACAAATTCTCAAGTTGTGTGAGAATTTTTTTGGATCGGGCCGAGCTTCAGCCTCATGGTGCTTCCTGACTCATCTATTATACAGGGGTTACAACGAGTGATTAGCCTCTCTGGACAACCTCCCAATCAGGAATCATAAGGTCAGGAGAAAAACATGTGGTTAGGTGTTTGTGACCGAATCCTGCTGTTGAAGCAGAGCTACGAGTCTACGAGCCGATTTACCTTAACCTCACCCACTGTAAACGAGTGAAATCTTCTTCTTCTCTTGTTTATATTTGGCCTTCCATCTCTCAGCACTGAATTCAATGTGTGGTTTTTTGACACATAGTGTATGCAGTTTGATTGGATCAGAGTGTCTGGCCATACAATGTAAGAACACACATCTTGGTCTGTGAACTTTTAAACCCAGGGATTTTTTTTTGTTTAGTTTGAGCTGTACAACAATTGAAAATATCATACAGTGTTCGCCTGCCCTTAGAGAAGATATGAAGCATCTTGTTGGAAACACTCAAGGACCTAATCCTCTTCCAAAAGTACAGTCTCCTTTGTCCAGTCTTGCATACAGCTTCAGAGTTGGTCTAGGTGAACACAGTTATTTTTATTCCTTCTTCTATCATGACAGTAATAAAAATTAATTTGTTCCTGTTTCTTAATAAAGCCACAATCACTTCCCTTGTCCCATTCACATTTAGGATAATTGTTTTCGGATAAATCATATAAATGTTTGTAACACAGTGGTCTTCCAGCTCTGATTATTCAGCTCTGAAACCTGCAGCAGAACCAGGCTCAGTATGGGCCTATATGCCATACCCAGACTGGCCATAGGGAGAACCAGGAGTATTCCCGAAGCACTGGCCTGGGATTGGCTTGCTGGCCTGCATCTCTCTCTCTCTCTTTTTTTTTGTTTAAGTCTACCGATGCAAAGAGAGGGACAGACCAGGCCACTTTGGCTAGTAGCATTTGAGGAGGGATACAGACAGCAGAGTGTGGAGGAAGGTGTGTGTTACGTGTGTCTGGTGCCGGCTGCTTTGGCGTGTGTGGCTAGCGAGTGGTGCAAGTGAGGATAAGAAGCAATGGACTCGGTCATAGAAAGCAGTAAAAGTAAGAGGGAAGGCTCTGGAGGAGAGGGACACGGTTAAATGCAAAAAAAGTAACAGATTTATTACAGCGGTAAAGTTACTGTGAATTCCAGCCTTATAAATTAGAGTAGGTCCTTTTGGATCTGTGTTTCCCAACCTTTTTTGACATGTGTTCCCCTTTGGATAATTTTTCGTACCATGAGTCCCCCTCTCAGTCAAAGTATTGACGATTGGCCAAAAGTGGAATGTGCAATAACTGAAATAAAGACTGTTTTACTTAATGTTTTAATTTGAGCATTTAATATTTAGAAATGTATGCTTTCCTTTTCAAATAAAAAAAAAAAACAACATAAATATATTTTCTGGAAGTTAGTAAGGAATTTAAATAAATACCAAATAAAATCATACTATAAACCTGTATTTATAAAAATTGAGTTTTCCCTATAATCACATTTAAACTTGATGATTTGGGAACAAAAATTATTGCCAGACTGACTTTATTCTTTTGCTTTGGTTTCATCAAGACACTTGAACTGCTTTGATGGGCTCCGATAGCTCAGTGTGAAAAACAGTTGATACCAGCCTGTTCTCTACATCCAGTCTGTACCTCTACTTGGTTTCATGTGCGTCAAAGCTGAAGGTGAATTCAAACATATAGTAAAAACTTACTTTCTGGTTGATAAAAGCCTGTTTCTTTTTTCAGCTGGATCCTCAGAAAGCAAAATTGATCCCAGCCCTATTCTATTTTACTACATAAGAAATCAGTCCTGTCAGTCATGCAACCAGGGTGGCCTGGTTACATGACTGACTCCTGGCCTGAAAAAATCTCCCAGTCCAGCCCTGCTATATGCCATGGTGTTTAAACCATGGTACTTCATTCCTACTCAGCCGCTCTCATTGCCTTTTAAAGTGACTTCTAGAGACACAAAGGTATGGGGGGACAAAGTAACCTGAAGGTTTTTTTTTTCTTGTTTAGCAGTTCATTTACATCAACAGTGATCTGGGATGTATTGTTGCAGAAAGGGGATAGTGATGGGGATGGTATTATCTACACAGAGGTTTAAATAGTCCTCATCATCATTGCAATAATGTCCTCTCCATATGGCTGATTAAGAGTATCTCAGTCTATAGCCTCTAAACAAACTAACAGGACCTGCTCCGCTTCTCAGTACAGTTCTGTTGCTCCTTATAAAAGAGCTTATAGTCTGAGCGGAGAGAAATAGGATTGAGAACTTATTTCCTTTAAGGGGGTCTTGCTTCAGAGTCCTTAAATTTGCATAAAGTGGCTCTCTAATGATCGAGCAGTCCTTAACAAGCCTGATTCAGACCTCCAATGCACTTATTTCCTTTTTTATCAACGTCATAACCAGCAAGGCAGTTAAATTGATCTAGTAACTCTAAATATCTCTTTGCAGTGCACTGTGTGGAACTTTATTTATATAAACCTGTTCACTTTTTTAACAGTGTTTATGTAAGCCCTGATGCCTAGACTTACATGGCCAGGCATAGGGTTCATTCATTCGACAGTAGTATGGGCTTGGTACCAGGTATTGGACAATGTGCTCACTCCAGGTATTGGTATAAGAATGGAATGGAAAAAAAATGGTTCAGGGTATTAGAACATGAATGGGCTGCTTCTCAGAAAGCAAAAATCAGGGTTATTTTAATTAGATGTGCTTAAATTATGTGAAAGAAATTACATTATAATATAGTTAAAAACTCAAAAGAGTTGCAAGATTTTGCATGATATTAGCCCTTTGATAATGTTGAAATTCAGTTCAGTTTATTTATATTGGCAAATTCACAACGCATGTCATCTCAAGACATTTTACAGAGACAGTACAGCCAGATTGGTTAAACGTTTCTGTTAAGGAAAACTACTTGATTTCATCCACTGAATTGTAAGACATGCTCCTTCTGGATGAGCTTGAGTTGATGGCCTTTGCTTGTATGTTGTTGTAGTCTCTTCACCAATCCCTCACACCAAGCATGCATGTAGTGACAGTGGAGAGGAAAGCTCCCTTGTAGCAGGAAGAAACCTCCAGCAGAACCAGGCTCACTATGAGCGGCCATCTGAAGAGGCTGATTGGGATTCAAGGAGATAGAGGCAAACATAAAAAAGAAGCAAACATACAAAAGGAAACTGTTAACCAGCTTCACAAGTGGTCCTATCCATGAAAGACACATTCAGCCAGATGAGCTCTGAGTCAATTCCCTTGTCAGCATATGAAAGAGAGCACATACAGTTAGTCACAGTAAAAGAAACAGGACCATACCAAAAAAAAAAAAACAGGCCAAGCTCCAGCATCTACTGTACATATATACATAGGTGGTGATGGCAGCAGCACAGCTGATATTTCAATCCAAGTCACAGCCAAACAAGAAAAGACCAGATGAAGCTACTATGACAGGAAAAAGCTTAGAGAATATGAAGGATATAAGCGGAACTAACAATTACAGCAGAATTAAGCAGGATGAGGACAACTGGTCTCTATTTCACCCAGTAGCCTGAACATATATATATAAATATATTACATGGCTCAAGATAACTGCCTATTTTGGATCAGATATATATATATAAAAAAAGAAAGGTAGAGCCAAAGTAGGACCACGGTTGAACGCTGTTTAAGGAATACAAGAAGATTTTTTTGGAATGAAGAATCTCTGGATCACACTAAAAAGTTATTCATGCATTTAATGATGTGGATGCTTTAAAATGAAAGTCTATTGACAGTTCTTGAAATAAGTGTTTTGTTGGCATTTAATCTGGTTCTAAAAAGCAGCCCAAAGCTTGAGCATGAAGCCTACTGCTGTGAAGGGATGTGTAACTTTTATGTGCATGCATTGTTTAATCTGCATGTTCTGGAAATATAACCATTTAGTTTTCCATTACTTCAAAAAGGTTTAAGCATGTAACTGTCTTCTGTCAGGACTCCTGTCTTTGTGTTTGTGTTCTGTGTTTGTCTCCCTTCCCCCACCAGGAGGCACCTGGTTCTGGTCCGCCTCCTCACAGACCTGCTGATGGTTTCCCCGGTAACAGAGTGTTTCTTAAGCTGCTGACTGCCACTACCTCGAGGCCAGAGTGTTTGCCAGTTTTGGGTACTCTAGC
>NW_015151540.1:189554-202986 GCF_000732505.1 Cyprinodon variegatus | reverse complement strand
GGATTTTTCGGACCTTCTCTCCCTGGAAAGATTAGCTGAGCTGGGGTTCAAACGGGAGGTTTGGATCCACTTTCCCCAAGAGATCGTCTGAGCTTCACACTGAGAAAGGGATTCATCTCCATTACGACCCATTCAAGTACCACAGGAAATCTGAGTAGCAGTCAGTTTCTCCGTTCACCTACAAATAACCGCCTTCTGGGTAAACCCTGTTCCACCCTCCACCGAATCAGACAAACACTGGAACTACAGCATACAGACTGGAGTCAAAGATTTAACAACTTCTCTGGAAACGTGAGTCAGCAACCAAATCCTCTTTTCCAAGTTCACAAATCTATTTTCCCACTGAGCCAGAACTAATCGCTGTGCCTTCCCCTCACCTTTCAATTCCGGTTGAGCAGTGTTCAGAGCAACACCTCTCTCTGCATTATCTCTTCAATAAAACCTGTTAAACCTTTTCCCCTGGTCTCCCTGTTTGGTCGTCTGCATTTGGGTCTGAACTTTAGAAAAATCATGACATCTTCAAAGTCGTTAGATAAGGCTGGTAAAATATTACAAAGAACTTACTGGAAGTACCCCTGTCTTAAAAACTGTCCTAGTGTTCATTGGATTTAATTATAAATTTTCCACAATAGAGTAAAAATCAACAAAATAAATAGAAACTACACCAGAAGTTTCTTGGTGACAATCATATATGTTATCTACTGTGCACTGTATTAAAACAGAAACATCTTTTGGGTTTGGATAACAGAAATCGCAGTATCTATTAAAATATTTTTTTAATTCATACAGCAGCAGAACCAGTGGTTATTTTATCAATTTGCATTCAGAAAAGAAGTAATTACATCCCAAGGGAACCACTGTTATTTGACTTTTCCTTAATTTGAACTGAAAGGCAGTATACGTGTTGCCTTGTTCTTTGCATCCATCCCACATTGAAATCATTTGCATTTTATTAACAACAAAGCCTGTCGATGTCAAATCACTCATTGGGTTGGTGATCCATTGAAAATGCCTCTGATGTTCTGAAATAAGAATCAAATTCCCACCTAGGGAAATTCTAATTTAGCCCAAGGAAACTATTGTATGCAAATTGTAATGCTGCCTCCACAAAGTTTCGGTGTCATTCGTTTATGCCAAGGCAGCCAAGGTTGCATCTTTGTAGAACTGCCACAGTTCTGAAACCACAAGAAACATTTTGATATCTGTATGATGTATTGTAAATGTTTAAAAATATAGTTTAGTACACTAATGTTTCTTTTTATATACTAAATTGTTCTTAAAAGTGTGCTTTTAGGTTTTGACTGATAGCTTTATCTTACATCCCCAAATCTAATACATCAGTGATTTGTATAAATTAGGAATTAAGGACATAGTATGTAATTAAAGAAACCCCAAAGAAGGTTCTTCTCTGGCATAAATGAATGACAGAAAATCTTTCTGGTTTAACAAGATTTTGTGAATTGTTATGATATTAAAACCTATCCTATATCATAACTTATGAACTTGACTCATTTTGAACTCATTCAAAAAATAACAACCTGTAACTTTGTCTGGTGAAGTAGGTTTAAACTATAATCATGAGCCATGAAAGTTAAAACTGATCTTCTGTATTTTTGAGTCAAAATTCCTATTGTCCTATTGACTTAATCATACAGAATTCTTATTTGGCTGGGTCACAAACACTAGGTCGTACACCTATTAAGCAAGCTTTTTAACTGTGGTGTTTTGGAAACTTACAACATGTTTGCATAGCGACATCTGCAACACTATCCAACTTTGATATGCTAACAAATTTATGGTAATGACATATAATCTTAGAATCTAATGAGGAGAAGGTTAAGCAGTAAAGTTGGATCTAATGGATTTCCAAAGTTCTGGGTTTAATTCCCTGCCCAGGGTCTTTCTGCATGGAATGGCAATTTCTTTCCTGTGCATGCGTGGGTTCCTCCCAAGGTCTTTAAAATGACTGTTAGATTAATTGGCTTCTCTAAATTTTCCTTAGGTGTAGGCATGGTTGTGTGTCTTTTAGTCCATTTACACTACCCCACTGAAACCGATCCGTGCCAAGTTCGGACAGAGCTTTGATTAGTCAACTATGCTGAGCTTGGTTCTTTCGACCAAGGCAGTTAACAATACTGCAGCTCTCAAGGTGGGAAGTATGCAAACAAAAATGGCGGTGCCCATAACATTCAAGAAATTTTGTGCCAGGATAGCGTCTTCAACCCTAACTTCAATGAGAGCCTTGGTCTCTGCATCATCCCAGGTCGCACCATACTCCTTTGATGCCCTTTAATGTTAATAGGCTGAGAAGAAGTTCATGTTGTCAACAGGTGAACAGATCAGTAAATTGCAAAGCCCGACATGCTGGGAAAACCCACGAAATGAGTCTGCTGACTGTAAATAGCAGATGATGCAGTCGGCTCATGTGCTCACTACCTTTTTGAAACGGTGCCAAGATCGGTCCAAGCACGGTAACTAAGATAACTGTTGAGTGTAATTGGCACGCAAAAACTGAATTGGGCCATGCCAGACACTAAGGAACCGTGCTAAACTCGGAATAGTTCATCAGTAGGGCCCGGCGCAGTTCAGTTCTGGCTCGGCTCTCAGATAACAAAGAGCGCATGAGCAGACCATGTCATCTCTTTACAGTCAGCCTCAGTCAGCCTAGCTTACCTACAGTGCCACACAATTTCCAGCGAGGGTTCTGCTTTGCAGCCTGATGAACCTCAACATCTGTTGGTGTTTCCTGCATATGTAAGCCCTGATTGGACTATCATTTGTCGTATCCACTTTCCAAAAGCCAACTCTGTCAAGTAAATTCACCAAAGGCTGCCTTCTTCCCCTGAATCTCCACAAACAATGAAATATCACAATTATAACCAAACTTCCTGAATGTTACGGCCGTGCCCATGTTGATTTGCTTATTTCCCTCTTCAGAGCAGTACTACTGTAGATCATCACTAGGAGGCGAGGAACCATGCTAGTGTGATGTGTAAATGGTCATAAGGAACCCAGCTCAGCATGGTTAACTGACCTGGCTCGGTCCGAACTTGGCACCGTCCAAGATGAACCATCCCGAGCTCTATTGTTGAACTGTCGAACTGCAGTTCAGTTACATATCATTTACACCCAACAGTTATCTAGGTTACCATGCTCGTACCGTTCTCGGCATGGTATTAAAAAAGCCAGTGTTAATGGGGCTTTTGTATGTCTCTGTGCTGCCCTGTGATAGACTGGCAACCTGTCCAGGTTGTACCCTGTCTCTCGCCCATAGACCGCCGGAGATAGGCACAGGTTCACGGTTGGGCCCACCGTGAACCTGACAAGGACTAAGTGGAAGAAAATGAATATATTCTGTCATCTCAGATACACAAAGGACATAGAAACTGTGAAAGGTTTTTGTCCAGTAGGGCTGTTCTTTAACCAGCCTTTTTATCTCTATAATAGGAATAGTTTCTTGTAATCATAAGGCATAAATAAAACAGAAATATAAGAAAATGTTTGACATATCACCCACTGTTCTTTAGAGCAATTTCTCTAGTTGTGTTCTTTCTGTGATCAGTGCTACAGACAAGGCTGTGCACCATTGTTAAAAAAAACATAGAAGTGCTTAA
The DNA here is from genome assembly GCF_000732505.1 of Cyprinodon variegatus. Taxonomy (NCBI): domain Eukaryota; kingdom Metazoa; phylum Chordata; class Actinopteri; order Cyprinodontiformes; family Cyprinodontidae; genus Cyprinodon; species Cyprinodon variegatus. Next base: position 199,372 of record NW_015151540.1, on the reverse strand, counting down.
TAATTCTGTCTACGCCAAACCCGATAAAGACACATTCTTTATATTGTCCATTTTTCTCATTTATTTCCTCAGCAGCAGTAAAGAATGTTTTAAACTCCAGGCAAATGTAGAAATTGCAGTTTAAAGATGATAAATATTTCAGAGGCTCTGAAAACATATTTAAACTGCGTTCAAGGCTTTGGCAGCCTTTTTATAAGATGATTATCCTCTTCTTGCCATTTAGAGATAATCGATGAATCTTGTTATCCTTTTCACTACAGCTGTCTTTGACCGTTGAATGGTGTAAAATTAGTCTGCGTGACTGCAAAAGTGTGTGCCTGTAAGTGTGTAAAATGAATAGCTAAAATATATAAAAGTGTGAACACCATTAATCTGCATGTTCTGGAAATATAACCAAATGTCAGAGAGGCACTCACAGACATTCCATTACCTACTCAAATCGCTTTTATGAGCTGTTTCATTCATTTCCACCCAGGCAGAAAATTATATATATATATATATATATATATATATATATATATATATATATATATATATATATATATATATATATATATATATATATATGATATGGATCTGTTACAATGTTTTTCTTTAACTTACCCTCACATCAAACCCCCACATTGCACCTCTTTTCACAGCCACACTGCTTTCAGTTTGTGTGCATCATTAGCTCCTTTTCTCCATTATCTGCAGCCATCTAGTGTCGACTCTGTGCCCTAGAAATTATGCTGCCGCTCCCTCAGTTTCAGTTTTCATTCCTTCACTTAACATCTACAGAAATAGGTTATTGAAGGTAAGTGTCAGCTGGAAAACAATGTTGTATTTAAATTTGCTTTAGCAAGGAACGTAAATTAATGATAGAGTGAATTTCTTTTAAACATAATTCATAAGTTCAAAAAGATAAAACTGTATAGATATTCTAAGATCCAGTCAGAAGCAAAGTCGGCAGTGCTTAACAGGAGTGAAAGTTATGAAAATGACGCGGCACACATTGTTTCAGAGCAATATGTACGTCTTTTTGTAAGCACGATTTACAGAATCAGTCAGACAATCTTGACAGACCGTGCGCACAACCTGTCAGTAAACGCACCCACTACATTCATTGACATTGTGCTGTTCTCCTGCCAGCTGAGACAGACAGTCAGTAATAACAGCGATCATCTGGGCAGCCTTCAGGCTCTACACCTCAGCCCCTGGGGCTCTTCACCTGGGACTGGAGGCCCTGTGCCACTCTTCCTTGCTTAAGACCTGCACGGTGAAGGCAGATTATCACTCATCTCCCAGAAGAGACATAAGGCTTGGAATTCTGTCAAATAATTTTATTTTAATCATTGTAACAGAGTGACAGTATGGCAAGAGTACAGATTCATATCAACAATGTAGCACAAAGCCGTCACAGTTCCAGAAAGTCACCTCCATCAAACTTACTGTAAAAATAAAGCAACGATTGCTATTTATTCCAAATCTTTCCCTCTCAGTCTCACTTGTCCTGGGTACAAGTGATTTTGGAAAAATATGAAATGATGTATCAAACCATAAATATAAAATCTAACTAGATAACTAAAGTGATATGAGTGCAAGGGCGGATGTGGCACAGCTAAACGGGGCACAGACATATTCTGATACCCTGTTTTGTCAATCTTAGCCAACAGCAAAAGTTAGAGAAACGTTAGGAATATATTCCTTAATGAGATCTGACAATGTTAAAATCTACTGTTGGTAAGAAGTTAAGAAGGAAGTACAATCTGAAAACTAAAAAAACCCCCAACATCTGCAATAGTGTAAACCTGCATTCGCTATTGCCAACTCTTCACAGAGGAATGTTGCTATTTGCTAGAAGTCTCTGGATGTTTCTAGATGACAGCATAACCTAAATAGCATATTTAAATTGATCCTGTAGGATAGATGAGCATGAGCTCATTAGCAAGAAAGGACGTTATTAATTAACTTTCTAAATAAGGTTAAAAATAAAACTGAGCACTATAAAATTAATAATATTAATTAATAATATTTTACCTTAACCAAAACTAAAAATAAACCAATTGTGTTGTTGTCAAGTTCAACTTAAAGACAGTGAACACGGACTCTTACACTGTGGATAATATCTACGTTATCAATTTACTTATTCTGTGTTCTGTGCATTTGGATGTATTTCTCTTAAATCAGTCATAATGTTTTTCTTGTTGGTTGGCAATATATTCCTATGTAATGCATTACCCTTTATCTTAAAGAAGACATATGCATTTAATTACTTTCTCTTCATTTTCCAATCACCCCCTTTATTAACTCAGGTATGATTTTGAAGCAATGCAGAAAACTAGATGATGTAATGAGTTGTGTGGGTGTATACTTAACAACCAAACATTTTTGACTTATCCACGTGCAGAGTGATGTCTTTGTGCTTGGACTAAAAATTGCTATAAAAAAAGTGCTTATTCCATTTATAATTCTGTTTTTGATATGATTTAGGTAAATTATTTTCACTTGATGTTTTTTAGGGTTTTTAGGTCTACTCCATCTCTGCCTCGCTGGTCATCTTCCCTAGTCATCTTTGCTTTGGTATGGGTCCATACCAACACCACTTCAGATCCTTTGTCCTAAATATCCAAAAGCACCAATTTTATGTAGCGCTAGTGTCAGATTCATGCGGCCCATACACATGCAATGACTAAAGCCATCACATGTTTGAGCCAAAGGAAATCTTAAGTGTTTCAGAAGTCATTTTTTTTATTTTCAGGTTTTCGTCTTTGCTCTAAATGATCATTCTAGTAGTGGTTGTGTATTTCCCCTATCAAGCCTGAAAGGGAGAAGATAAATGTGATTTAAATTAATAGCTGCTACTAAATAACTTCTCTGCTGGTAAACGATGCATTCATCAGATACAGACAGCCAATATCCTGTGATTCATGGCACTCCTTACCGTGTGAAGGGTGCCAACAAAAATTGTTATTACTTTTTAATAAAGTGTACCAGTCACTAATCCCCTCATTTATCAGTGCAAGGCACTTGGTATGGAGGAAGCTCAAGTGAAACGATGTGCCTAGCTGCTCTGATGAAGAGGAATGGGATGAAAGTAAAAAATAAAATTGTAATCAATATTCAAATAATACTTTAGAATATCACCTTTAAAGCACTAAGGTAAAAAAGCTATCAAACGCCACAGACAATATGTTTAGTTACGATTATGTTGCTTTAATGGTTTCATTTTTTGACTGCTTCCTGTGTTCTTGTGACAGGAATAATTTTGAGTTTAACATTATAAGTATGTCTGAAAATTTGTTAAGCAACAGTAAAAGTTCAGAACTCTTAAGTATATCCAATAAAACCAAATTATCAAAGATGTTTATTTTCCAATATCCCATACACTGGTTTGCTTCAGAGTATGGGATTTAAAAACACATTGCAATCACAAAACACCACACAAAAAGATTTAACCACAGACATTCGGATGTCAAATCTGGCAAAAAAAAAAATGGTAATAGTTTGCGGACTCATTTTTATAGAAAACAAAAATACAAAAGAAAAAGGTATTAGTTAAAAGAGTGCCTATACTGTAGCATTAAGCTTTACTCCTTATGATATGGAGGTGAGATGTCATTTGGGCAAGACTAAATCAATCCTAACAAATCTCAGACAGCCAGAATGGCTCATAAGATTGTTGTTTTTAAAGATTATTTTTAGACTACAGTGGCCTTCATTTTTTTTTTTTTTAATCATTTTTTTCTTCAAAAGTACACAAAAAAAAAATGGGTGTTAGAGAGGGGGAAGACATGCAGCAATGGTTACCAGGCCAGAAACCTGAACCTGTCGTAGCCGCCTTGAGGACTAAAGCCTCTGCACATAGGTCATATGCTTCACCCCTCTACCTCTATCATACATATCATATCATTAGCTTTAGAAACATAGGGAAAATCAGGGCATTTTTAAGATTACCATAGGGGGAAAAGCAAGTCAAAAATCAGGATAATATTTTTGCTGTGTATCTTGCACACATTGCTTGTATGGTGCTTTAGCTCTGTAAACTGAAAAGAATATTAATAAGGAGTGTTTATGACCAGACTATTCCATTTAAATTATGACAACCATTGTGAAACATCTTTGTATAAAAAAAGCATTTGACGTTGATGAACTAGTCCCAACTCTCAGACCAGAAGAAAATCTAAAAATACCATAAAAACTATATTTCATTGATGCTGTTATAGTGAATTTTCATTATTTGACTATGTCCACTGAACATTGTGTTAATATTTATTAAAAAAGAAAAAATTCCACCTCTCAATGTAGCCATGACAGTAGAGGGGACTGATTAAAGCCTGTTTCTTGACCCTGTACCTTAGACTAAGGAAAGCCTTCCAAAATTACACAAAGCAAGTAGTGTGCTGCTCGGGTTAATTTATCCCTCCAGCTAAAACACTACTGCTGCTGAAGCAGCTTGTGATGATTCCCCTTGTGTATAAGCCAATTCTAAGCTTGAAGAGCAGGTAACAGTCAATCCATTAACCTCACTTTAAGTAGCTGCTTTATGTCACTTTGCCCGAGTCTTGCACACACCAGAAGTGTTGACAATACCATATGCACAAAAAGAAACCCACAGTCACCCCTTCCCCTTCCTCCTCATTGAGTTTTGAATAGTTGTCATCTAGACTTGAAAAGGTCAATGCAGGTCCTCTTGCCACTGACTGATTGTAATAATGAATCTTTTTCTTTCTTTTCTTCTCTTCAGATTTAATAATGCCCTATCACTGAGCTGAGCCGAATGTTATCCATCTATCTAATGCATGATGCTCAGGAAAATGCAAACATATCTATTGACAAACACATACACAAGCAAAGACAGAGCGAACCAAAATATAATTTAGGCATCAAAAGCTTCACAGATAATCATACATTAATTTTCATTTTCCACCCACCTACTGTGCACACACACACCGATCCACCCAGTACACACACTAATGCTCATCACCTAGAGTGACTTAACCTCCTATTTCTGAGATCACAGCAGCAGCTATCCACAGCTTGATATATGAGGGTTTCTAAAAGCAGCAGTCATGTTAGTTACACTTTTGAGGGGAAATTTAAACTGCTTCGGGAGTGATGTGTGACGTTAATGTATTTAGTGCCCACCCCACTAGGGGTGGTAAATATCTTATTTAATCAGATATTATTCTGGCTGTCATCGATTGTTTATGAACACACTTCCTTTTGTTAGAACAACAAAAGGAAGTGTGAATCAAGTTCAAATTTTGCTCAAACAGATAATTCTGCACATAAATGGAATAAATTCATCACAACTTTAATTTAAAATATTAGCGTTTATTAACAAAAATCATTCATCTCAAAGTCAAATGTATTCCAGTTAAAAACTGTTGACTACAAACTACTGAAACTCAAACTTAAACTAAACTACTATGTAAAAAAGAAGAATGAAAAACATGGTTGAAAACCGTTATCAATGAGACGATGCAATGATATCAAAGTTTAGCATGGATTTTTTTTGTTTGACAACCAGTTTATCTTGAAGAATTTGGGATGTGATCAAATAAGCTTTTAACTAATTTAGACAAATAAGGATGTTTTCAAACCCATTTACAATGAAAATCCATTACAATGTTTTACCAGTGTTTAAACCCTTAGTGAAAAAAAGCTTGTTTTAACTTTCTAAAAAAACAGCTCAAAACATGTTACTGTAGCATAGTGTACCATGCAATCAACCCTGTTAGTTTTGTCTTTACTCATCAGTATACACATGAAATGATCAAAATCATTTAAGACATATTGTTTAACTGGAAACTGTCCCTAACTGTGCCAGACCTTATACCTCTCCCCGTGTCAGTTTTGGAAAGTTTAAGTTTCCTCCAGCAGTTAGAAGCTCACAGAAAGGGTGTTTCCTATGTTCTAGAGACACATCAGGGGAGCTTGTTGCTACCTAATGCTTCCCGGAAGCATGATCCACACCATCAGCTTATTTGTGCATGCGCAACCAGATATACATCAAGGTCGCCCTTGGGTCCTCCCCAAAAATAGTAAGCTTACTAAACTATAATGTGTTAGGGGTTAATCATGTATTTCCTGAGAAAATGCATTAAAATCCTTTCTGTTTTATCACTTGTATGTGTCAGATCTGTACCGGAAATGGGATCCTACTCTACTTCCGGGAGCTAACTTTTTCGGCTGTAGATTTAAACAAAACTGTAGTGTTTTTGAGTTTAATGTTTCCCTTTCATGTTAAGTATGTTGTATATAGTAAGTAATCTAAAAAAGAAACAACAAAATTTCATATAAACATGGTTTAATCATATTTTGCCGGACTGCTCTGAACATGTCCAATAAGGATCGGTCTTAATTTTCAAAAATAAACATATGTGATTCATACATGCACAGGATAAGATCTACACATGCACAGCACGATTCGCACAAGCACAACAAAATCCACACACACAAAGGACAAGATTCACAGACGCACACAGTGATTGACGAAGAAAGCACACAAGATCCACACATGCACAGAACCAGATTCACCAAAGTATTTCTGGTCCATAAACAATTATGAATCAAATTACAAAGTAACAGTCGTCTTAAACTTCAGTGCATTTGTTTGTGGATTTTTTAGACTCCCTTGACATGCCTCTATACACAAATGCATTTTTTTAAACAGGGGATGGTTTGCTGACAATCACAAAGCTTTCTTGTATTAACCAATCACAAGAACTACTCCACGTGGGATGACACCCCCAGATCCCACATCCTCCGTATTCGCCCTGCCGCGCACCAGGCAATAGGGCAAAGCCTCATCCTCCTCTTTCTTCCTGTCCTGCTCCGCTCTGACCTCCTTGGAGCTCGAGGAGAGCATGCGCTATATTATTATTTAAGTTATGGGAGAAAAACATGTGGTAATGAATACTCACTGAATAATAAATAAACATCCAGAATAAGCCAAACGCGAATGTTGTGATATCATCAACATTAGTTATGCTTGTTATTTCCACCAAACCATTTCACTTGGTAGTAGGTTCGAAGAGGTAAACTGGGAATAAGACGCTTTTCATGGGTTTCGGAAGACTGCCTACGAGCTGGTGCTGAGAATGGGTAACCTCTTTTTTAAATTAAGCCTGATCTGAGAAAACTGATAAGATATTTTTGATTAACAATGCTATATCCTTGCCACAAAATATCTCAGAGTTATCTGAATGAGTTATGTATTTAACTTTCACACAGCAACTTAGAACTGAATACTTGATAATGACCTGCAGTGTAAAACAATTTATGTAATCTTGACATGAAAGTTTACAAGGGTCATTTGCTTTTAAAAAGTTATAGTGTAAATAAGCCTTAACACTCCGTAATCAGCTTTAATTATGTTATACATAATGTTCCAACACACACACACAAAAAAAGAATTGGCAAGTGAAAATGCTGAGCTGCTAGTAAATTTGGAAAGTCACTAGCCACATTGGCTGGTGAGCAAAAACATTAATGTCAAGCTCAGATAATATCCTCCTGCTGATTTTGAACATGCTGGAACATATCAGTAAAAACAATGTCATCATTTGTTACTTGTTTTATTTAGAAAAATCCCACTCTCCATACACTCCTGTGGTCCTTGTCCAATTGGGTTCTGGAGGTTTGTAAAAGGAATTTAATGAATACCTCTGCTGTGATTGGCAGCTCAATGCCACAGCTAACAAAGGCTTGGCCTTACTGAGGGGTCAGAAGTGAAAACAGCATTGCCCTCTGCCAAGGGCCTACAATGCCCTGCCCACTGGATAATACAGTTTCAGGCATTTATATGTCCCATGACAAATTGACCTCAATTGGTCTAAGTTGGAATCAGGACCTGGCTGGAAGTTTGCAGTTTGTTAAAACAAAGAAAGAGGGTAGTCAAGATTTGTGTAAAACTTGCATGTGCACATTTTTCTTTGGAATAATAATCTTTAATCTTTGGAATATGTTTTAAATTTTCTTTATTGCAAATAGCTAAATAAAAAATATAAATGATGGTCAATCAACAAGCTCCAGCCATACTTTTTTTTTTTTTAACGGATTGTTCTAAGGCCTATCCGGCCCTTTTCTCTTTTTCACTGTCTTAAACATAATTTTTCTTATCACTGTCCTCTTTTGTAAGCGTTCGTTGTTTCATCGCCTTGGCTACAGCCGATGGTATCACTTTATCATTGTAATAAAACTAAAGTGCCAGGCAGGAAATTGAAAGTGTATTCGTACAGGAAATAACAGTGCTCCGTCATAATCTACAGTTGAAAACACATGTTCCTCCATATATTGTATACTTATCTGATGTAAGAGAATATGTTATAGTAAGCCAAAAATTTTTTCCTATTTTTTTTTTTACATTTTATTGTTTTACTTGCTTTGCCTCTCAGATAATTATGGCCAGTCAGTCTCACATTCTTTTATTTGAAATGTTAGATCCCTACGAATAGGTTTTTAAATCAATAAAGGGAAGGTACATAAAAGATAAAAACATTTTTAGGCCAATTCTTTTTAGATTGTTTCAAATAAACACTTTTCAACTTTACATGTTTTCTTTACAGAACGTTTTCATCAGTCAATTTTGGTGAGTATTATTTCTTGCGTCCTATAGAAAATTATTTGAAAGTAAAAAGAGCTTTCTATTCATCCCTNACTGCTTCCATATTTGGCAAGCCAGCCAGATATTTATATTCTACAGCATTAGAGACTTTATTATTGCTAAGACTCATACTTGAAATTCAAGATGTACTGTTTTGTTGCTAAGTAAGTGTAGGGCCATGTTGTAGGATATATTCTGATTCTGATTTCTGATATAAGACAATAAAACTGCTACTACATTCCCCCCTGTAGTTCATTGCAGATTAAATACTTTGTGATGTTACTTGATGATGTGAATACTAAGTGCACTTACATGTGTGTGAAGTTTAAGTGAAAAAAAATGAAATATTAACGTTACGGACACAGCCTGATATGGATGGAAGTTGGGGGATATAAACCTTTAAATGAAACCATTAACTAACCATTACTAAGTATCATAATTAATAATAAAAGTCAGTCAGAAGTCAGTCAGTCAGTACTCCTCTAAGCAGCCTGCTATGGATGGTTTACAATGTGAAATAATAAAACAGTTATACAGGTTATAATGCAAAGCAATGGCACGTTACAATCATCAGGTTTATATTTGCAGAATACAAGAATAATCGATACTTGTGTTGTCTTCTTTCCTGTTGAAAAAAATCAAAAATATAGTTCTTTCACTTCAGGGCTCTGTCCTTGGCTTTTAAAGGCATGAACACAGGATCAGCGGTTCCCGCCTTAGTATTTTGCAGGCAGAAGTCGAAGGTTTGCAGTCTGATGCCTGGGGTCACCGGTCTTTACAATCCATCCCCTCAAAATGAGTAAGACAGAAAAACCACAATTAGTGTTCTTATCAGCAAATATCAACTAATCATATAAACATGGTTTAATCATATTTTGCCGGACTGCTCTGAACATGTCCAATATGGATCGGTCTCAATTTTCAAAAATAAACATATGTGATTCATACATGCACAGGACAAGATCTACACATGCACAGCACGATTCACACAAGCACAAAAAAATCCACACACACAAAGAACAAGATTCACAGACGCACACAGCGATTGACGGAGAAAGCACACAAGATCCACACATGCACAGAACAAGATTCAACAAAGTATTTCTGGTCCATAAACAATTATGAATCAAATTACAAAGTAACAGTCGTCTTAAACTTCAGTGCATTTGTTTGTGGATTTTTTAGACTCTTATTTATATTACATCGATTAGTGGGCTAGAACTTATGA
>NW_015151540.1:147916-186450 GCF_000732505.1 Cyprinodon variegatus | reverse complement strand
TCATAAGTTCTAGCCCACTAATCGATGTAATATAAATAACATTTAAAAAAATCCACAAATGAAATATATATGCAATATAACGCTATTCTTGGCTGATTTATTAAAACTTTTGTTTTGCAATATGTATCCTTATAAATAAGTTAATTGCTGATTGTGGGTAGGCTCATAACAATTAAGAAATAAGATAAATAATACAGGCTATTATTTTTAGATATAAGAATTAACTTTGAGACACTTCTTCAATACAGTCCATAGGACTCCAAAGGAAAGTTTATTTTCAAGAAGTTGCATAACGAGAGATGCCACTGGTCTGACTCCTCAATCTGGGAGCTAAACGTATACAGTAGCAAAAGAAAAATAATTCCTTTGTTTCGGCTCTTAGCTCTGTTTCAACACCAGGATTCGCCCAAAAACACCTTGCCGAATGAATTTAAACATGTTGGATATTCTGCCGACCTTACTGTTTCTGATCAGGAAGTGGTCGTGAGAGACTGGTCGTGATATAAGATGCACGATAAGGCTGAAACTCAAAACAAACTCTCGCATGACTGGAGAATCGTCCTGATAAGGGCAAAAACACGCACAGTATATGACTGCCTTAATCATGTGAAATCTCTTGCTTAGGAAGATGAACAGCTTAATTACAATTTTGGTGTTGGAAGTGTTCACTCTTTCCGAAATACTCCTACACAGATATACTGTCACTGACCATAGTAGTTGGTGTTTATATCTATTTCTTTTTAATTCAAAGAGTGAATCATAAATTTGCATCATTCAACTCAGTTTTGTTTGTCATGTTATCTTTGGTATCTGTCCTGCTAATTACAATGACTGATCAGTCATGTTAGCAAAGGTTAAGATATCACAGTCTTGTGTCTTTAGCATACTCAGGGTTTCACAAAAGGTTTCACTTCAAAGTCCCCTGGCTTAAAAAGCAGCCCTAGAAGAACTGTTTCATCATCCTACCTCCAGCGTAAACACCAACTAGCAGTCAACTTTTCCTCCCACTCCGTTGCTCTGTCTGCCCGGCAGGCTCTGATCTCCGGTGTCATTCTTCCACCTCCAGCAGTTAGCCTATAGGTTAGCCTCGGCTAGCTGTAGTCTCTCGCTGCTCATTTTCCTTGGCGGGCTTCTCCAAGTTACTGCTGTCTTGCTGCCGGGTAGCATTAACCTCTCCCCCACCCTCAGTGTTTTTTTCCCCATGCGGACTTATCCAATCTATCGCTGTGCTCCTCCCCTCTTTCTTTCTTTTTGATCTTCGTGAAAAGATTGCGTTGATAATGCGCTGGGCTGGCTGGAAAATGACAACTGATTTTGACAGCAATTTTTATCTTACCCAGATTGGAGAAATTGCTTTGAGTTAAAGAAGGCAGAGCTTACCAACCAAATGAGCCCTGAATGACAGTTTAAGAAGCATTTTATACAACTCTAGTATGTATCAAGTACTTTCCATTCCCAAATCTTGACCACGTGCACAAGCACTTTTGGGAAAAGCTAGAATGGGTGATTTGCATCATGGCTATGAACAGTAAATTCATTTCTGGACAACTATTGTTTGATTTATTTATATGTTTGGATTGGATGGATTGTTACTGGCATCTAATGAAAATGTAATGTCAATTGCACCTCTACAAATATATGTACTGAGAAAAATGGTGAAGTGTTCAATACTTATTTAACTCTTTGTAAGTGAAAATAAAAGAAGTGTGTGATAAACGTCTGTGAAAATAAAAAGATGTGTACTACTCTTATGAGGCAGAACCACAGAGAAAGCAAAGTGTGTTCCTTACTTGCTATGTTTCAGACTTTATTACATTGTAGCATGCTCTGCTAACAGGGACCTAGACATAGAAGCAACACAATTGCTTCACAATCCATTTTAACACAGGTATTGCAATGAAGTGGCTGGTTACTATAATACAAAATGAATACAAAAAGAATAAAATACATACATAGAATACAAATAGGTAAAAAAAAATACATACATAGAATGCAAAAAGGCAGAAAAATAGGGCAGAGTAGATGTATTTAAATTGATGTACAGTATGTTTCACAGATGCCTGTTTGATTAAAGTTTAGTTGGTGATGAATTGATTTGTGCACACTTGAGTTATTACCATATCAGACTACCGCCCATTATATGTACAGGGGTCTTACTCTCCTTTTTCTCTGTTTCTGAGATACGCAAAAGTGTGTCCTTTCTATAACTCAAACCATGTTACTTAGCCTATGAGTCGGCCCAAGGCTCTAACCCTGTAACTAATTTGAATAGTAACAGTGGAGAAGGCTTGGTGAGGGTCGACCTTGTTGCATCATGACCATCTAACCTCAATTAATCAGAAGATCCTTGCCCAGATGCTTTGAGCTAATAAACACTTCACTGATTCATAAAGTCATCGTAGAAGTTCAACTACTTCAGTGAATACACACAGAAGCACCAGATAAAAGCAAATATGAATACCTGAGTGACAATTTTTATATATATATGTGTGTGTGTTTGTATGTATTTTTATTTCCCTGCACTCTTTTTTCAGCTACACATCATATTTCCCATAGAGTGAAATATCCTTAATGGATTCCTCCTTTCTTGTGTAAAATGTATTTGTATCACATCCATTTCTTAGAAAGTGGTTGGCTAATTACAATGCCATTTTCTTAAGAATTTTAGGGACTGTAGGCCTAAAATGTATTCCCCCAATTTAAATTGTATTATTTTAGAATACCAGACATGTCAGATATACAGTAGTGTATACATTGACCTAACTGTTATTTTTACCATTTAGAAAGACATTTCCAAATCAGAGACAACTGAACCTTGATAATAGAGCACACAGTGCATGATTTAGTCCTTATTCCATGTTTTTATTATAATTACATTGTATTCGGCATACTATTCTGTGACATTTTAAAATAACAATGTGGCATTAAGGTGTGCGCCTGACAAAAATCCCTCTGTGTATATGCATAGTGTAAGAGCAGGATGTGAGCAGGTGCTGACATTGCTTTAGTAATTTCACAGCAACATTTTAAAGGTTAATATTTGTGTTGCTTTTTTCCCAGTCTGATGATAGCTTACTCCAATTCTTTTATGTTTTGTCCTCAAAAGGGTGTTTGTGAAATTATTATCTTGTGTCTTTATGCTAACTCTTGTAACCCTTTATACCTTTTTAAAGAAGACGGTTTCCTATTAGGTAGTTAAAATAAACTTTAATGTTGACTGAATCAATATCCAGAAACGGATACTGGAATTTAAACAGTGACACCAGTCTTTGATAGCACAGACAGTGGTAATATGAAAGCGGATGTGAAGTGAAAGAGAGTACATCCTGGCAAGAATCCCAGAATACAACAGCTGGTACTGTAACTTCACCTCTCACATCCCTTTTCTCCTCTACCCCCATCTTTTTTAACACTCAAAACTCTTTTTGAATAGAGAGGTCTGGTGATAAGTTTAATCTTTTTAGTCTCAGTTAATCTAACAACAAAAATATCATGAAATGTCTACATTATTATTAACATGCTTTCATTTGTTCTAAAAAAAAAACTCTTTGTGAAAATGTATGAATTGCAGTGACTGACTGAAACAGCTGCTAATATGTTGATTTGAAACTATACAAGCTAAAAGAAGAATTTTTATGGTCATCACCCATGGTCATAAGGTGACACTTTTGATTCATGAAGGGAACTTCAGAGAGATTATCAAACAAATTTCTCTAGAGGAGGGTCAGAGATATCTAAAAAACTGCCCAGGCTGATTTCAGCCAGCTGAATAAATTTAACCTGAAATGATTATAATCTCTGCGAGATTGTTGTCATTTGATTGACTGTTTTATTCTCCACACGTCAACTTCTGTGTTGTAAATACTGAAGTTATGCTGCAAGAGGGACCCATCTTACTATTATTGTCTTTTATTCACTCTAAATCCGCCAAGAGCCAGTAAACTTTGGTGTTACTTGGACACTTGTCCAAGCCCTATTATTGAAATTTAATATCAAAATGTTATTTCATCGGCATCAAACATGGTGTTTTCCTTTGACTCATGGTTTTTAGAAATTTTTTGAGAAGATTTATGAACAACTACTCCGTCATATTTATATAGCCTGAATTATCTAATATTACATGTTTACATGGACATAGATGGGCTGAGAAAACAGACGGAAACCTAAAATAATATGCAAAATAGTATGAGTAACTGCTGAACTGATAACCACCTGCAGTAATTTATTTTTTGTCTGTAGCCAGTGACCTAATCAAGAAACATACAAACCAATTCAATATACTTATTTTAACAGTGAAACGTAGTCAGAAAACATTGCACAACCTCCTATGCCATTGCAATAACTGTTACACGATCTTAACCTATAAAACTAAAATATGTCCTACATTTTAATAATAAAAATAACAACAACAAGATGCTCTTCTATAGTGCTTTTATTTTTTTTTCTATTTCTTTCTTAAATCTACCAGTCAACTTTTAATTTACGCATTTTGCAATGGAGCTAAAACAGAGAGCTGATTCCTTTAGCTTGTGTCCATTAGCTTTGACATTTTAAGTGTACAAAGAAACAGTAAACAAACAAGAGAGGCCAAATAAAAAGCAAGTAGTTGGACATAAGGGGAGCAAAGAACTGCTTGCAGTATTAATGAAGCACCATAAATGAAGTGGATTTTCATCATTTACATAGCACACACGGGCTTCGGTGTGTGTGCCTAGAAACAGGTGGAGGTGGCTACAAAAGGTTGACATTTGGAGCAAACACTGACGTGTGCAGGGCACCTTTGTGTGTCTCTCTCTCTTTCTCAGAGTGTCACATCAAAGTCTAAGGCCTGTTGGCTTGACTTACACCTCATCCAATTAGCCAGCAGTATCTCAGCGACCCTGAAGAATGGCCCGCTCTTTTCAAGGCTCCATCGTCACTTGATCTCATGTAACTCTATACCTGTGCAGAGTAGACATGCACACACACACCAAAACAAAGGGACATTTAAACACACACAAACTCACACGATCAGATGATACCTGCAGCTCATCATGTAATGATGAAATGAGGCTGGAAAAGGAGTGGGCACAGACGTCAATGGTGTTAGTGAAACAAAAACGCCAGGAAGGGGAAGACAGTGAGAGAAGCCAGGTACAAAATTGATGACTCACAATACGGCAGGTATTGTAACAAAATGAATTTGTTGCCCCGTTGTCTGTAACAAAAGACCTAATTGAATCCGGCCTCCTGTCACTTGTCTGTTGCTCTTTTTGGCATGTTAAGTATGCTGTAAGATATGCTGATTCGCAGCAAGACTGAATTATTTAGGTAGGTAAGTAGCTGCTGCTGAACAAAGAGGACAAAGTACATAACTGCTTCAGTCACTGCACAGGTGTCTGTTTCCTGCTTGATATTCAAAATTTAACATTGATTAGATGCCTACTGTAAAAGGTTAGCTGTTTATTAATGGGTGGGATTATTCTTATATAAAAACCCTTATCAAATTTCTTTTTTTTTTTCTGCTTTTGCAGCTTTGACACAATTAACCAAGATGTCTTGCTAGGACATCTTAGTTTTCTATACTGCATCTCTGGAATCCAATTACTAAATGGCAATTTACACTAAGGAAGGATGCATTACTATTTCAATATTAAGATGTCAAATTACACACAAGGTTTCTAATGCACTCTAGCAATCAAAGTCTGCTCTGACTGCTAGCTACAGAACTGTCAGAGGACATTTTCACTTGGGAAAGGAAATCTGATTCGTCCAAACAGTCTCCCTTTCTCTCTTTTATTATTGACCACAACTTCCTTCAGTCATTCTGCGCTATTGCATAGTGTTTTTTTTTTTTTGCTCTCTTTTTTTCTCTCTAGAGGGGGTTTTGTTGCCCGGATCTCTATGGCAGAGCGATTGATGAGAGGGCCTCATTTCTCTGACAGTTGACATTTACCAGGAGACTCTCCTTGGTGTGCCAATGTTGTTGACTTCCTTGCAAACCACCAGATAACCAGATGCCGGATGTGCTTTAGAATAGCGCACATCAATTTGTGTGAAATCATAGTCAAAGATTAAGCACAATTTATTAGAGATACACAAAGAATCTTCTTGTGAACTGAATCAGATGATTTTGCTTGCCATCAAAAACACAAAAGGTATATTTATCTTCTTTCTAATTGGCCGAAAAAACATCCTTAAGTTCATACAGGCCCGACTGGTGACAGTCTGGTTTGGAAGGAGGTTACTTAGGAAGGGAGGCTCAGTAGAAATTTTAGCTAGTAATCTGTTTCAAAATGAAGTCAGAGAAAAACCTCTAAAAAAATTAAAGTGTACATCCTTTGTAAGGTTCCTGGTTTTGCATTCAGGATGAGAATTGGACGCATCATACCAACATTACCTGTAAGATCTTTTAAAAGAGTATAATCTGTGTCATGGAATGTGTTGGACATGAATATTTTGGTTCTTTCATTTTTCTTTTTAAGATCTACTTTGAATACAGGCAATATACAGAGTTTATTGTAACTAACAATATCACATGCTAATCAAGCTGTTTAGTGAGATAAGATACTGACGACTGTTATGAATTTCTATTATGCATTCATATCTGATATTATACTGCAGTCCCTCTAGTTACACATTAAAATATTGGATCATGAAAAAAGCCTATATGTGTGTGTGGAAAGAGAGAGACATCACAGAAGAGGACAGGAAGTTCAATATACCTATAAAAGTGGGGAAAAAGCAGAGGTGTTAAACATTTGTTTTAACTCCTTCTCTGCAGCACTCTGTATTGTTCCTTTTGTACCTTCTGCTAAATAGTTTGCTTCTAAAGGTCTGAGCAGTGTACATGTGGCACAAAAGCTGACGTAAGTGCTGGTTTTACACAGAGGAGGCTCGCTCGGTGAACAGAAAACAGATATGCTGTCTGACATCTTGTGAAGTTGTCTTCATATCCGGGTGAAATCCTTTGGGGAGAGAAGGAGGATGGGAAGCAGCAGTGGCAGCGTCAGGACCATCAGGACTGCCTGTACTTGCCAACCACTAAATCTTTAATGCAGGAGGCCCCCACAAATGCATGGGCAGCATGGTGTTGTCACACCGGCATATTTTATCACTGATCAAACATTAGTCGGCAGCTGTTGTAAACTTGTAGCTGTCTTGGTGGCAGGGCCGGTGACAGGCTCCGACACAGCACTGAGAGACTATGGCCCAGCTGGCTTCTTTGCTAACTTACAGTTTGGCTATATTTGGAAATAAACCAAAAGAAATCTAGGTATTTCTTAACTCTTTTTAATCACCATGGCTCATTTTCCTTTATCATTTGTTTATTTTCTGTTTTGCTTACACATTTCTGTCATATCTGTGCTTCCACACCTTTTCCCCTCTTTTTCTTTTTCTTTTACTAGTTTCTTGCTGCACATAATTCCATCTTTTGTTTGTTCTGTGTTGTCATATTTATTCTGGAGACATGTAAAGCTTTAGTGTTTACCCAATTAGGGCAACAAAGAAGAGGGGTAAAAAGAAAGAGCACACATATTTGCAGAGCCATGAGGCAGGTGTTCTCAAGGGGGTAAAAAAAAATGCCACACAACAATTTGCTCTAAAAAAGTTTCTAATATAGTAATGAAACATGTAGGATTAATATGGCCCCTGGGTATTATGCCATCTGTTTGTTTTTATCTAGTTATCAGAGTTAGAAAGCAAGGTGATCGATAATCTTAAGTAACATTAATTTGATGAATTCAAAGGAATTTGAATTCAAAGGAAAAAGCTGTGCTTTTTTTACTCCTAAAACACAAGAGCTTCTGAAACTGTATCGAGCCAAATACTTTTATTTGTCATGTTTGTTTCTGTATATTACATCAGATTAAATGTGTGAAGATGCAATTTGTGTTTGTGTTGTTTTTATAAGAAAATAGCTTGTTTCATTGTGGAAACATTGCTAAATACGTGTTTACACACAGTAAAACATCTTTCTAAGCTAATGTATTAATATTTGATGGCTTCATTTATTATGTAAATTCTTCAGCTAAATATTTCAGTAATTGGTTGTGACATCGGTGTCCCCTCACTCCCTCCTCCCTTTTCACCATGTGTCTCTTTTGCACAATAGACAGCGGTTGGAAAGCTCACTAGAGGGAATTACCTTTTGGCTGGCACTAAATAATTTTTATTTCTAATTTATATCATGACAACAGGCACACGCAAAGGGAGAGTTATCCTTTGCCAGCCAAGTGCCTTGTTGGCAATGATTGATTACCCAATATCTAATTAGCTTAGATCCAATCACGTATTATGCAGAGTGCAGGACAAACAAACTGAAGTCAACTGTCAGCTGATTGATTGATGACGCTCCCAATCCTGCTTTTGTTTGCTTTAATGTCCTGTTGCTTGTTACAACCACCAAAAGCTCGGTTGGACAATGCAGTATGTCATTTGGATCGTAAGTTGCCGCCTTCCTATCTTTCCCACCAAAAAGCATTCATTCTGACTGGTTGTGTCTATTTTCTGTTGTGTGTGGGTCTTTTGTGGACAACAGTAGTATATATCTCTGGCTGAGCTTTGTTCCTGTAAGAATATAGTGTTGGGGACATTGAAGCTAGGGTTGTTGGCCCTATTTAAGCCAGGCCTCCTCCACTTACCCTGAGGGCAGGCTGCTTTTTACCAGAGTGAAGACCTTTACCCCTCAAGACACATACTTTGATTGAATGTTGCTCTTTAACTGTAGTATTAAAAAATATTTTACGTTATTTAATGATTAATGCATAAAGAAATGAACATGTACAAAAACAACTTACATTTAAACAAAATATTTTAACTTATGCTTTTAAGCAATGAAATCAATAACATAAGACATGAGTTGAAAGGTATAGCAAAATCTAAATACAACCTTAAAAAAATACATACGTTCTACAGCAAACTTTTTAATACTATCCAGATCTTTTTAAGAGGTTTATTGACTAACTTAATTTTTTCTACCAGGATAATTTTCAATATTAAAAGTGGTGCAATATGCAGAAACTGCTATTTCTAAATGGAGAGGTCTAAAAGTTGCAAATTATTTCAATTTACTCTTACACATAGAGACCACAATTTAAAGCAGGACTTTGGAAAAGTAAATATTGCAAAGTTAGAGAGCCATTACAAATTATTTTTGGAGTTTGCAAAAAATTCATTGGAAACAGCAGTTGCGTGAAAAAAAGGTATTCCAGTTGAATCAAAAGTAACAATTTTATAAAAACAACTATGTGTGATGGAAAAAGAAGCTAGCAACAATCACCTTGATGACAGCAAAAGTATGCTTATCTAATTTGAAAAAAATATATTATCAATGAGTGGTTATATCATATTAAGTATGAATTGCTGTGGTACAAAGTGAAATGATAAACTTTACTTTAGCAGAACGATGTATGATTCTAAATGTAGAGAAATCCATGAAACTTGTAAGAAGCTACAAACTAAGTTTAGTGTTGTTTTATATAAGAAAGTAGCTTGTTTAATTGTGGAAACATTGCTAAATACGTCTACACATTTACGTTTACACTGAAAACATGAAGGCAGAGCTACAATGTGAAAAATACAGTCTATGACCATTCATCTGTTAGAATGACCAAGTAAGAGTACTACATGCAACAAGAAATATACTGTATGGTAAGGATTTTAAAATGTGTATATAGTCCATACAATATGCTGAAGCATGTGGGAGGAATTTGTAAAAAAATAAAATAAAAAAGTGTTTGCCGTTTTGGAAAGCTGGTGGATATGAATGCTGAAATACTCAGAGGTATTTCTTTAGTCGAAAAAAGTAGAGAAAAAATCCACACTACTCTTATTTCTCTTATAAACATTATCAAATATTAAACATCACTTAGCATCCACTTCACAAGTATGCCCAATATGTTAAATTGCATTCAGTTAAATAGCTTATGAAATAAAGAATAGGTCAGCTACAACTAATTGTACCAGTGGGTATTTTCTGTGTTTCTGAATCACTTGATATTATATTAAACAAATAAAACACTACTGCCCTATATTTGAAATACACGACAAATTATCAAAATGATTTATATTCTACAATTCTTTTTTTTCTTTCTTCAGTTCACAATCTGTCATTCTAATAATTACTACATTTGTGTTTGAACATCCAACAATATGTTTTTTGTTTGAAGAGCAAACAGCACAGCGAAATGACAATTTGGTTTCATTAAAAATGAATAGCAACTCGGGTGCCTTGGAGGTTTCCATTAGTAGATAGGGTCAGAAGCTCTCTTAAATGTGCACATGCACATATAAAGGGGTTGGCATGTGGGTGGGTGTTATCCAAAGCTGACATGTTCAAGGTTCAAAGATAAGGGCATCAGATTTCCAGCTGTAATTTATTGTGAGATATTCAGCATTTGATCTCAGTGACAGTAGCCTCTGGCTTCGTTCATAAGAACTAAAGAAACTCTTTTTTAACCCCGGATGTGTGTGATAGGCAGAATGTGTGTAAACAGTGCATATTTCTATGTGTTTTACATGTGTATTTTTCAGTGTGTACACATAAATTCCCAAAGAGGCAGCAAGGGTAACATTTTCTGACATAGATCAAACATCTAAAGACAGATGCCTAGACAGTATTAATGAAAACTTTCCCATCTCCTAAAGAATTAATCACTAAATAATTAATTTGGCAGTTGCAGCCAGCAGTTTAAGGGGGCTGGTGCCTTCCTGCTGGTAAGAATTAGTCCTTGTCGGAAGGCTAGATTGATATATTTATTATTTATCAGATTAATCATGGCTGGAGACATTAGGATCCACTGTTGAGATCATACAAGTAATAGCGTTGGAGGGTGTAGGGGGGTGGGAGAAGGCAGGTGGCAGATGTGTGTGGTGATTACAGTGCAAGGTGGTCAAGGGTACACTTGGGTATCCAGACACACATATGTTCAATTGAGCAGTTATACACACACATACACTGTAGCTCAATTTAAAGAGAACCGGGCGGTCAGGACGTCTGTGTAGCCCCAAGCATGTTTCCTAAACCAGTGCAGCAGAAAGGAGGGATGGGGGGCTGAAGCAAAGATGCAATTGATCCAACAGCTTTGCAGAGGTCAGGCCAGATCCTGGGGTCATTTCTGTTTATGATAAATGTTGGGAGACGTCCCCTAAGGCTTTGGGATATGACATACTCATATTAAAATAATACATGTTTTTTTAATTATCACCCACAAAAAAAGTATATATATATATAAAGAACAGACATAGAAACGTATATGTCTAAATGAGGTCATTGTGATAGATCTTTTATTTTTACTAAAGATGCATCACAATGTGTATTAAGGTCAGTTGGTTCAATTGGAAATGCAGAATAAATCTGGATTGGAAAAAGAAACATACTCAATCACAGGGCAACACAGAGACACAACTATTCACACACCCTCACACCTAAGGAGAATTTAGAGAAGCCATTTAACCTAACACTTGTGTTTTTTGACTGTGGGAGGAAGCTGGAGTACCCAGAGAGAACCCAAGCATGCCAAGGAAGAACATGCAAACCCCTTGCAGAAAAACCCCGGGCCGGTAATCGAACCCAGAACCTTCTTGCTGCAAGATAGCAGTGCTCCCCACTGCCCCACTTAGAGCTGCAATCACCTCATGTTATTAATGTTCTTGACATAATAATACATTCTTATTTTATTCATCTAGTAGGATGCATAATGATTAACACAGGCAGATAAACACAATTCAAATGAACAAAATTAAACAAAGAAATCACCATCAGAGTCAGCGTTACTTCACACACTGCCGAGTGAGGGCTGCTGCAGACAGGCTAATGTTGACTGGAGTTAGCCTCGTAGGTCCACTGGTTGCTACGGTCCTCTCAACATTGGAACTTAATTACGCACTAAATTGGTAAATGGGCCTTAAAGTAAAGCTTAAAAGTATGATGTTCAAATAATCATAAAACATACTTTTATACGACAACGGCAACAGAAAAGGGAACTTTTAGCTTAATACTCTGACCTGTATGAGTACCCCACTGGCAGCTGTTGCTGACGATGTGCATGCTGGGACAGCTTTCAGCCTGAACGGACAAGTCTGCTCTGATTCATGCTCGTTAAAAAGGCGAGAATAACATCCAAGGACTTTGTCTGTTCTCGGCCAAATGTTCTTGTGAATTGGAACCATACTAGTGCTGAGGCTGATGTTGTTTCACGAGCACAGGAGCACTTGTACACATACTGAGAAACGGCCATTGACATCGACTGATTGAAAAACTGACTTTCGTGAAAACTGACTAAAGCTGCTCCAAAGCGGATGGGAGGTCAGTGGGCTCAACAGTTGATTAATGTGTAACATACTCTAGCCCCATTTTAGCGCACATTAATACAATTTAATTAACTATATATATGAAATCTAAATTACATGTTTTACCAATTATTTTACGAAATTAAAAGGAGGTTTAGCCTCCCTATTTCTCCATGAAACATCACCACAGCCTGCAACCCTTTTGTATACTGTACATGTAATCATCACCACAACCAGGTATGTAAATCTGCAACAGTTAATAAGATAAGGGTTAATTTATCCTCATAAAATGATCCAGAATTAAAGTATAATCTAAAAAACCTTAATAGATATTGAGCTTTCAAGTGTGTCCTCCTTGTGTAAACAGCTTGTTTAATCATATTTGGTTTTTTTTAAACAGGATAATAGAAGCATATATGATAGTTGTAAATAAAATATACTATACATATTCCTTAAAGGAGTCTAATAATAAAAGTAAAATGTGTGGTTGGACGGTTTTGTGAAGGATAATTTCAACTTGTGGTTTGGGTTAGTATTTCCATTTTTTTCATTTTCGTTAACATTAGCAAAGTTTAAGCCATTTTATTAGCCCAGCAAAAATAGACAACCGGGTAAGGCCCTCTTTGGCATTACAAAAGAACTGATTCCCAACAGCCATTATAAGTTAAATAGAGTTAGAGCTGATTAAATAGGTTAAATAGCTTGAAAATCAACAAACTTTTTCACAAACATTTATCAGACATATATCACATATCTAGCTAAACAGTAGCTAAAGTAAATGTTTAAGATTGTCATTAAGTTTAAGATACAGAGAAACTAAAAGTTAACCACGAATCCACCTCACACCTCCCCGGCGCTGCATGGTGTCCATATTCCAGCGTTCTCCACTCTGAGTGCTCTGTTAGACACATGACCTGTATCAGCCCAGAAATTCTCAAACCTGTGTGTTCAGGTGAACAAACCAAAACCTCCACTTTCAGACTGCTAATGAGGGTAATCTAGGCCTCACCTCCTCTCCCAAGGCTCCAATGAACTTTAAAGGTCTCTAAGCTAGAACTTGTCTCCAAGATTACTTGGCTCTGCTATGATTCCAAGTAACTAGTGCTCCTCCTTGACACCAATCTTTGAGACCTATAACTCGAGGTAAAGTTCTGAGTTTTACTGCAAGGCTGTTAAACTACCCTTTCTTTTCTTTGAAAATCAAGTTCAGCCTCCAGGACTGCCACATGATGCCATAGCGATAGCTGATGCTGCTGGCTTCACCCATATTGTTGACCATATAGGTTTACAAAGGCTAAGCCTTCCTTCTAGACTTCACAGTGGACTTCCAAATCTCCTTTGCTAAACTCCACCCATAAGGTTTTGGCACCCTTGCTGCAGTGGTCACAAGGTTTTTGCCATCTACACTGCCGGCTACTAAGCCCTATGCATTGCCACTGAGGTCAGCCAGGTCTTTATTTTTGCTGCCATCGGCAGCCTCAAACGGGCTCTACTCAGAGGCAATCTAAACTTATAATAACTACGGAGAACACATGGTTGTAGATATTTGTTAATGCAACTATGCTGCTTTCATTGACAAGTGCTGCTTAACTCCACTCTACTTCACTATGTCTATTGCTCCTTAACGTTGAATGAATTGTGTTTCCATAGATTTGCTAACAGCTACAGCTGTGGCTTTAAGCATTGCCTCCATCATGAAGTTTTGTGGCTGTGCCACGATTGACCTTACGTGTGACATTAAAAAAACATTGGGCAAGTTCAAAGGCAACAATTTTTCATTACCATATATGAATTTTTCCTCCATTTACTTAATTTGCCTGTGTAGGCTTCATTAGTCATTTTATAACAGAGTGATTTTGATCCTAATCTCTGGGTTGCACATGGTGTGACGTGCTGCATGCTCTTGTTCTCCAAGAAACTTTTATAGAGTCTCCGCCACCGATGACACAAGAGCCTGTTTTTCAAGTATGCATCATAGAAAAACCAGCTGAAGGTCCACCTCACACCCCCATCACAGGCCAACAAGAGTGAGAGAATACATTTTTTGTCCAGTATAACAAAGAGCAACAAGCTGAAGTCCCATCTATGAGTGGAGAAGCTTTTAACAAATGGTTGGAGCTCAAATCTACCTGCAAATAAAAAGTGACCCACAGTTACCCCTCTTTTTGCTAAAAAGCTCAAATGCAGTAGCAAGATTATTATAACAAAAATGATGGAACTAAATACCTGTGCAGGTGCCTTTTCTTTTCTTCCGTGTGTAGCCAACATTTTAACTTGTCACTAGAGGGAGCAGGCTTCTACAAAAAACTCTTGAACTTTAGCTATGCTCCTTTAACTCATCAAAGATATCTGTGCAAAACAGTAAGAAACAGAAAATTATATTCTTATATAAATATTT
Organism: Cyprinodon variegatus; assembly: GCF_000732505.1. Lineage (NCBI taxonomy): Eukaryota > Metazoa > Chordata > Actinopteri > Cyprinodontiformes > Cyprinodontidae > Cyprinodon > Cyprinodon variegatus. Next base: position 171,779 of record NW_015151540.1, on the reverse strand, counting down.
ACAAAATTAATCAGATCATAGAAATTATAAATTGAACTGAAAAACCATGAACCTATAAGAAAATAAGAAATAATAATAATTCTGTGGTTTAAATATTAGAACCACAGATCAGCCTTAATAGACAATATAAGACACAAAAGCTGTCATCCCTCTATAAAAGGCTGTAAACAAAAAAAAAAAAAAACAAACAAATAAAAGATTTAAGGAGTTGAAATTTAAGGCTTGAGGATAAAGTTTTAGGTTGTATTCACTCCAGGAGCAAAAAAACGGCTGTTTCCGGTGTGGTATTTTGTTTTACAGGTCAGTGTAAAATACAAACAGGCTCATAATCTAAAAAGTTTATGTAAAATATTTTTAAATGTGTTTTCTGAACACCCAAGCAAAGTTTTAATAAAATAACAGTAAAAATATTTAAAAATGGGAATAGCAAAGAACAAATATACCCCTTCCCCAGGGTTCTAAATATATGGGGATTTATAAATAAAGAGACATTTTGATATGATCAAAAATATCATTTATTTTCTAAAGAAAACATCCTTTTTGTATTTAGAACAATACTCATTTTTAGCATATGGAAACTGAATGATTTGTAACTAACAGCTTCATGTATATTATATGTTTCTAGTGTTGCAAATAAAGTTTTGTGTATTAAACCACATATCAGTAATTGTGAAACCTTCTTAATGACTAAACTTGAAGCGACAACATTGTTGGATGACTCTTGTGCTACTAATGTCAAACTGTATTACCACTGGAGATGTGTTGAAACTGTGCAGCACAATAAGCAGCCTTACATGCTACAATGTGTTAATTAAAGCATAAAGAGAAAAATCACTATTCCTCCTCATTCACCCTTCATCCCCCCAGTTCCTCTCTTATCTAGCTAATAAATCAAATTTAATATAGTTGTACCTACTAACAGAGATAAAGAGATAAAAGAAAAGTGGCTGTGAAATTCCTTTAACTGCACAATCAAAGGCAATTCCCTGTCAGAGTGGAAAACCCCATTTATATAAAAAAAAACAAAAAAAAACCCCACAACATATTCCAAATAAAAATTGGGACAAATCACCAGCAGCAGCCAGTCAAGAACTCACCATCGCCCGTGTCTTTTTCCTTCTTGAAAGAAAGGTTATATTGAAACAAGCCGACGGCAACCATAGAGAAAGAAATAAAAGGTAGGAAAGTAAAATACAATGCTTCTTCTGTGGACAGGAATAATGATTAGGCATCAGATCTTTGGGGACTAACCCTTGACATGAAGTCATATTGTGTTGGAGTTTCAGGCTTAAATTCATACATCAATTATTTACTGTCATCGTCGATTGTATAAGTGTAGGAAATTACAAGGGAAGGGTGTTTTCTCTCAGGCAGAAAGAATGTGATACAGTGGATACTCCCCACCTAATGTGTGCGACCCAGAGTCCAAGCAGTGACCAACTGAGGAATTATTCATGCATTAGAAAACAGCGTGTTGGTGCAAAGCAAAGAAGGCAGACACATTATTTTAAACCTTTCATAACACACATCAATATTTCAGTAGAAATAAATAAAGGATGGTGAGCTTGTTTGGAGGACAGATGTAACCTGCCCTGCTTGGCTAGCTCGAAGCGGGGACTCTGGGGAGGCCACGCATACCGGCCTTCAGTAAAACCCCTCTATTTCTTTTTAATCATCCACTTAGAAGAGGGTTACTGGAGGACCTGTCAAGGTGAGCTCCCTTTATGATAGAGGATGGATAATAGTGGGGAAAACGAAGAAGTGGAAGGTGGAAATGTAGTTTAGTGTAACCTGTCATTGTATTGGTGGGCAGATGTAGAGGGTAATGAAGTTACATTAAGTTACAGATTTCATAAAAATAAATAAATAAATAAACAAGCCAAACAGAATTTGTGTTTGGCAGATTGTTTCTTTATTTCAACAATTCTACTTGGCAAGTGTTGTTCCATTGTGTTTAATTGTTTAATTGCTGTATTGGTTTGGGTCACTAGTTCAGAGATTCTGTGGTTGGATCCTCCTCCCACATATGGTGGTTCTCATGAGCACCATCAATAAAAATCTGAACCATACAAGTAATATTTACATTTCATGTTTTGTGACCCACTGACTCAAGATAAATGCCAGTTTGCAAGTTTAGACCACAAACACATACATTTCATCCAATTTAATACATATTCTGTTTTTTTTTATTTTTTGTCAGTAGCTTAACAGTGATTTGACTGTTTGACACAAAACCGAGCAAGTCAGTAAAGATCAGCTGCCAAGGGTAAAGCTGCTGACATCAGTTTTTCTTTGGTGAGGTCACAACCTTGGCTGAGCCAATAGCAAAAGTCAGATGCAGAAACCCTTTTTGAGGGGCACACCAAAAAGACGGTTTTACATTCATAAGTTTGTCAAAACATATGCACTCGTTCAACGTGATGCCACCTATGGGGATTTAAGGAGCGTTGGCTTACAGGTTAGAGCAGTATGCTTCTGCTCTCAGAAGGTTGCAAGTGCAAGTAGCTAGTTCGAACCCCACAGCCGGCACTCTGGCTCCCTGAGCAAGACCCTTAACCCCAACACTGCTCCCTGGGCGCCGCAAAATGGCAGTCAATTCAATTTTCAATTCAGTTTATTTATATAGCGCCAAATTCACAACACATGTCATCTCAAGGCACTTTACAGTTCAACCAGATCATACAGTCAAATTGATTCAAAGTGTATCTAAGGAAAACCAGTTGATTGCATTGACTCATTGACTCAAATACAATCCCTCACACTAAGCATGCTTGTAGCAACAGTGGAGAGGAAAAACTCCCTTTTAACAGGAAGAAACCTACAGCAGAACCAGGCTCAGTGTGAGCGGCCATCTACTGAGGCCGACTGGGGTTCAGTCACTGCTCACCAAGGGGAAGCGTTAAATGCAGAGAGTGAATTTTATTGCTTTGCACTTGACAATGTAATAACAATAAGCTTGAATTCTATTCTTTAAATTAATTTGACACAGCCTGATAATGCACACAATGAAAACATGATTTATTTTTCCCCTCTTTTGTTTTATAATGTATTCATTCACATTAAAGACATTGGATGCAGCTTCCCTCACAGCCAACATAACTGTGTCTATTAGTATTACTTTTCTGCATGTGGTAATTAGGGGCTTTTGTTATTGATGTGTTTGTGTCTGCCTTGAAATAACTTTACTGGCTTGAAAGAAAAAAAAGGCCTGTTTTCTTAATATTTCGTGATGCTGCAAAAGTCCTACAAAAATGCTTCAGGTAAGGTGTGCTTCAGTATTTCGCCATTAAAACTAGTTTGTGGTTCATTGTGGTGCATTGTATTTATTAGCGTTTATTGCGTTTCTTCTTAGGCAGAGGGTTCTAGCAGTTGATGTCGTGGCAGTGGACAAAACAATTCCCAATAGATGTAGGAGGCACTGTGAAAGTGTGTTTGCACGGAATGTGGAATCTGTGAAAATTTTGCAAGTTTCCCCTGCTTTTGCTCCTCTTGAAATCTGTTTGTGCTTTTGCTGGCCAGATGAATTTTCTCGGTGGGTGAAAGAATACTATGTCATCAGTCTACAGCGCGACTAAGTCAAAGCACAAACAAATCACAGCTGTCTCCTTACTGTGAGTGAGTTAGTGAACCATCACTATTACAGCCCAGAACAAATCATTCAATAATTTGTAAAGTACTAGGGACGGTAATCTGGCATGATTTTCAGTAAATCACTCCTCAGCAGCCTTTTTTCTGTGTTTAGTAGGTTAACTTGACAAAGCTAACTTCAGCCTTTAGAGGTAGCTTGGTGGTATTCCAGGCTAAGTGCTTGAAGTAACGCATATCATTGTGTGACTTGTAGAACACAGCAGTGCCCGACCGGCCGACTTATGCTGATTTTGACTAAACTGAGAAAGTATTGGATCAGTAAGTGATAGTGATGTGATTTCATTCTTCCAAACATTTCAGCAACACATTCATTACTAAACAACACATTCATTGTCAGGATGGGTGGAGGTTTTGGAGGACCCAAATGCAGAGACGGAAGCTGAAGTGGTCTCTTGCAGTTTTGATAAATCAAAAATTGGCAACTGAAGCAAAAATCCAAAAATAACAAATACAAAATATCAAAATCTAGGAGATATCAGGGAAATCACGCATGAGGGGCCAGGAAAAGATGAGGAACCAGCAAACACTGAATAAACAGGAGGTGTATAAATGGGAGACTGAACAAAGGCCAGACTAATCAGCAGATTGGGAGCAGGTGTGGACATAGGAATCAAGAAGGGAGCTAGGAGAAGGAGACTGTCATGATCGGTACTAGATTCTAGCCCAAATGCAGAACACCAAGGAGGCAGAGGAAAAAGTTAATAGTTTATTTGAGAAACCACAGGCAGGGATCAGATGCAGGAAACAGATCAGGGGCTGGTCACACGGGGGTTTACTGTTCAGTGGTTCAGGCTGAGCGTCTGAGGGAGGGTACCGGTTGGATCCAGAGACTGAGGATTCAGCAGAGAGCTTAGCAGCGGCACAGCTTGGCTTCAGACTTGTAAGGGTTCAGACCTTGAGTAGATCTCCAAGTTCTCTCCTGAGAACTGGCAGACAGATGCAGACGGTAGATCTTCAGGTTTGGCTTATCGAGCAGGCAGGCTGGTTTCCAAACATGAGCTCCACCAGAGCTCCAGTTTTCAGTCAGGATCTTCCTAGAAGAACAGAGAGGACAAAACTGATCAGGATCAGGTTCAAGGTTTCAGGAGAGTCAGAGAGTCAGGCAGACTGGTTGGCTCAGGTTGGCTACCGTGACTTATTCAACACTCTGGCACTGAAGGGAAGTCAAGCCGCTGCTTATATAGTTGGTCTCCTGATAGGATGATCAGCCTCAGGTGTGCAGGTGGCTTCAGCTCAAGAGACCCAGGGCGCCCTCTGCTGGAGAAAGGTGGCAGATCTCCAGATCCCAACACAGACGACACAAGAGGGCAACAGAGGGTAAACAAGAAATACATAAGAACACAAAAAATATAACCAAATACAACAAGAAAGACACAAAAGGGAAATGAAAACAATAAACTAGAAAACTCAGAAAGACATGAGTCAAAGCATAATGGAAAACTAAAAAAGAAAACTTAGACAGAACCAAAAAGTGCAAAGTTATGACAATCATGATTGACCGAGTAGTGTTGGGTTAGTCCGACACATTCATGACTGACCCAACACTACTGGTGGCCAGTGCTGCAAGTAAAAGCTAATAGTGTTTTATATATACACTCACCGACCACTTTATTAGGTACCCCATGCTAGTAACGGGTTGGACCCCCTTTTGCCTTCAGAACTGCCTCAATTCTTCGTGGCATAGATTCAACAAGGTGCTGGAAGCATTCCTTAGGGAGTTTGGTCCATATTGACATGATGGCATCACACAGTTGCTTAGATTTGTCCCGTTCCACCACATCCCAAAGATGCTCTTTTGGATTGAGATCTGGTGACTGTGGAGGCCATTTGAGTACAGTGAACTCATTGTCATGTTCAAGAAACCAGTCTGAGATGATTCCAGCTTTATGACATGGCGCATTATCCTGCTGAAAGTAGCCATCAGAAGTTGGGTACATTGTGGTCATAAAGGGATGGACATGGTCAGCAACAATACTCAGGTAGGCTGTGGCGTTGCAACGATGCTCAATTGGTACCAAGAGGCCCAAAGAGTGCCAAGAAAATATTCCCCACACCATGACACCACCACCACCAGCCTGAACCTTTGATACAAGGCAGGATGGATCCATGCTTTCATGTTGTAGACGCCAAATTCTTACCCTACCATCCGAATGTCGCAGCAGAAATCGAGACTCATCAGACCAGGCAACGTTTTTCCAATCTTCTATTGTCCAATTTCGATGAGCTTGTGCAAATTGTAGCCTCAGTTTCCTGTTCTTAGCTGAAAGGAGTGGCACCCGGTGTGGTCTTCTGCTGCTGTAGCCCATCTGCCTCAAAGTTCGACGTACTGTGCGTTCAGAGATGCTCTTCTGCCCACCTTGGTTGTAACGGGTGGTTATTTGAGTCACTGTTGCCCTTCTATCAGCTCGAACCAGTCTGACCATTCTCCTCTGACCTCTGGCATCAACAAGGCATTCCCGCCCACAGAACTGCCGCTTACTGGATGTTTTTTCTTTTTCAGACCATTCTCTGTAAACCCTAGAGATGGTTGTGCGTGAAAATCCCAGTAGATCAGCAGTTTCTGAAATACTCAGTCACTCAAATCACCTTTCTTCCCTATACTGATGCTTGGTTTGAACTGCAGGAGATTGTCTTGACGATGTCTACATGCCTAAATGCACTGAATTGCCGCCATGTGATTGGCTGCTTAGAAATTAAGTGTTAACGAGCAGTTGGACAGGCATACCTAATAAAGTGGCCGGTGAGTGTATATATAAATATATATGTATGTATGTATGTATGTATGTATGTATGTATGTATGTATATATATATATATATATATATATATATATATATAGGGATATTGTGTCCTTTTGATAAATTCATTAAATACTTAATTAATTTAAATTAAGAAGTCTTTATTTGATAATTTAGCTTTAAGCTGTATTTAAAGATCCAATTACACAGAAAGGCATCCTGATGTATTAAGGTTTTATATCAGAAGATGTAACTGCATAGTTAATTTGTCTTGTAAGTAGTTACTTTGATTTAGCGGTCATTAAGTCACTGATACAGTTACTTTTTGGGAAAAGTAATTCTATCAAGTTATCTTTGAAGAAAGTAAGTAGGTATCTAGAGCGATTAAAGCACCAGCTTCAGCTGGTGGTTGGTGCATTAATGAAAACAAAAGTTGTTCAGTGTAGAGTAAGGAGAGGCCTAGTGGAGTAGAGGTTTGTGGAGCTGAAAGCGTTATTAGAAAAGCAGAAAAAGTTAGCTAGTAGGACTCAGTAGGATAAGAATGTTGAAGCAAACAAATGTAAGACATAATTCTGAAGGAAACTTAATTTTTTGTACTTTTTTATTCTGCTTCATTACTGTACTGCTTCATTTGTACTGTTTCATTAAGGCTGCCATAGAGTTGGAAAGAGAAACAACTTTAGCTAACGAGAAACACAAAGCAACCACCATGGGTATAACTTAATAAGGATCTTACAGTATTTCTAAATAAACCAAGTTACAAAACAAGAAACCAAACGCAAAGTATGAAGAAATAGAACCACACCTCATGAACAATAAAGAAAAAATAAACTGAATAATGCAAGACCAATATTTCAATGGAAATTATTAAAACCCAAATACCTCAGAGTGTGAGATGTCTAGAAATACACACAGACTGCTATTAGACTGTTGTTAGCAGCACAAACTGTGGCGATTACTAGTACTATGTATATTTAAGCCAGGGACAATCTTCAACGTTGTGAATTTTTTTCTCTTCAGAATAATAAAATTCTGTTTTTTCAATAAATCTGCTGTCTCACAAATGCAGTGTTGCTGATCTCTGCTTTACAGGTGATTGTAGGATTATGATAACTCATCGCACAACTGCCTAGAGGGAAAAAAAACACTTTGTTCTCACATTATCTTCCCAAGTTTTAAGTATTTTTACAAATACCATGTGTACAACAATATTGTCATTACTCCACTTTGTGTTTTTGACTAATTAAAGATTATTGTAAAAAGCAAAAAACGAAACACTTGTAGCAGGAGTAAAAACATTGTTTGTTAATAGTCGAATTGATTACAACGCCATGTATACCTTTTTTTTCTCTGCAACCCAATCATTATGCTCTTTGATTTGTTCCCGCATGCTCAGAAAAATCAATTCTCCAAGGACTAACAAAGTAGGAGGCCCAAAGAGACAGAGAAACATTAAAAGGGTGCTTCTGTTTCTGGACAAGATATAATGTGTCCTTACAAAGTTCTAACAGAAAAAAACTAACTGAAGGCTAATTGGAGATATTTCTCTTTTTTTCTTTGTTTGTCTATAAATACAAAATACAAAGCGTTGAACTAGATGATGAAGATAAGGTCTTTAAGCAAACATTTTGACAAGACCACTTCAAAACCATTTTAAAAATATACAGAGGTGGACTTGCTGGTGTGCTTTCGATTCCCATTCTCCTTTAGAATATAACTGTTTTTAAGCTTATGATTACAAAGTGATGACAACATTTCTCCCTCTGGATATCAGGAGGCAAAATGTATGCTCTCATCAGTTACAGCAAGTTACCTAAGTTCTGTGAAAAATAAACAGTGCACAAACATCTTATTGCTGCCAAAATGTTTTATAGTCAGTTAGATGTTTGTTTGTTTTTTGTTTCCTTTTTTTCTGAAAAGCTGTAGTTTTGCACCAAAAATTGACCAGGCTGTGTTTTAGTTGGGGTTTGTGTGTGCTGCAACTGTTTTTGTGCATCCACGATTCTGAACATGGCAGAACATTATTCAAATTGTAACAACAAATTAGAGCCTTTTAGGTTTTTTGTATTTTGAAGAGTAATGATTATGCAATTTTGTGTTATTATTATAATTTTCTTTCATTCATTTTTTAAAGTGCGTGTGTGAACTACATGTTATGTTCTAGAAAAAGTGATATAATGTAAACACATTTTTTTTCTTATCTATTATATGTGAATAGATAGAAATGAAACACGATTTAAACAAGTTTGAATTTCAGCAATAGTTTTTTTTTAGCTCTTTTTTTTTTGGTACTGGCATTGCATCACAGAGCGCACAGCTCAATCAGGCTGTGGAAAGTAGAATGGATGAATTTCTTTCCTCCTGAATGCCTGAGGAGAATGAAAGGTGCCAGTTTGAGTCTCAGATCTTTACATCCTCCTCCAGAGCTGTTCTTTCCCTCACAATAAACTGTCCTTTTTATGCATTTTAAGTTCACCCACTTATAATCTGGATGAGATAGCTCCCTCTCCATAGCTCTAAGCGGTATAACTCTTCTATGCCTTGCTTTATCTCCATGTTCCTACAAGCCAGCTTGAATGGTGAAACCATTATCTCTGGGCTCACAAAGGAGCCAGACGTCCACGTTCAAGATGTTCTATACATGATATATTGATCAATTCACAGAGACTAATAGCATTGTAATGAATGGAGAAGGGGGCTGAGTTAATGTCTCCTGGGTTCATGCAAACTGCAAACTGCAAATGAAGCATTCAGTGACACAAAATCTCTGGTCCCCTGAATTACAATTAGACCCAAGCCTGAATAAAAGTCAAGGAGTTGTTGCTGAGTTGCAGTGTAATTTACTGCTGAGTCCTATGACAGCGCCAAAATAAAAGAAAGGAAAAAAAGGCTGCAGTTAGTCAAGATGAAGATGTCGAGGCTAATTTTTTATTTTTTTTAATCAGCTTTTGCTGTTTTTTGACTAGTACTCACTTCATAATTTTAGGGTTACATACAATTAAGGTGTTTTTTTTGTTTGTTTGTTTTACATTTTATTTTCATTTTTAAAATTGGATAATGTATTTTATTTATTTTATCAAAAACAAATCCTATTTGTCCATCGGCCAGCCATTTTTACACTATATAGTTTAGAAATTGCCTTAAGAGAAAACAGGCCAAGGAAACCTTTGAATAGAACAATACAAATCATGTTTACTAACACACAAATAATTTGTAAAATTCCAAATTATTTAAATTGTGTTAAATTTAAACAGCTACAATATCAGATGAATACTAGCAATTTTTTTTAACCATATCTGTGTTTTATCTTACTAAAATGAAAAAAAAAAAATTATAAATTACATTTCTTGATTAGGTTCTGCTGATTGTGATTTATTTTGAAAAAACTTTAGAGACACGAGAAAAAATAGGCTATAGAATATATGTTTTAATGGGAAATCAGTTTTTAAAATAGAGGGGAAATTGTTGATTACAGTGCCTATAAAAGGCATGACCTATTTGGCAGAATGATCAATGCTAACAAACACTTTCAAAGATTAGTAAAAAAAAAAAATCACAGTTATAGAAATCAATGTAGTTTAATATGACAAGTTTGTTAAGCTAGACACAACCTTTAATTTTAACTTCAATAAAATGCATAACCACTAATCATGTAAAAGGGAGCATTAAAATAAACCCCAGTTAGTAATCAGATTAACTTTTTAAGTTTTTGGACACATAACAATTAATGAGAATATTGAGCAGTCAATTCTATTCAAAAGTTTTTGGATTTCTGTATTTATATATGTTGTAATTTGTCCTTTTTTAAGTTAAATTTGATACTTTTTTTTTAGGAAATAATACGCTATTTCAACAACAAAAATGCTAGTAATAGAAATAAACTTAAATGTCAGATACTGTGGTATTAAAATCACAAGACTGTATGCTGCTGCCAGTCTGTTTTTATCTTCATTGTTCATAGCAGATCTTTATTTAATTGTTTTTTACGTAATGTTTCATTGTTCTGTTTAAATTTGATGTTCATGAGCAAAAAAGTTGACTAAAGAAACAAGAAAACTGTCAACAGCATGATTTATTCAGACCAAAAGCTCTATTAATAAAAAAAGCATTGTAATACTCAGCAACTGCCTACTAATCTGATTGTAATACATTATTACGCCTGTCATTTGTTTTGTTGGTATCAGTACAATGATATCCAATGTGGATACAACCCTGAGGATATATATTCCTGACACTTGCAGCAGATAAAAAATCCACATTAGCCCATATGTAACTCCACTGTCATTCAAATAATTTTTTTTCAACAGCAGCCAGAACCCTTTATTCTTTTTTTCTTCTCTTTTTTTTATGAATAATGCTAAGCATATTACTCACTGACAACAATGCCTCCCATTTCAATTTATGTTCCAGCAACCTCGCAGCATGGGAGTCAATTTGTATCTGCCTGTGCAGGCTCTCACGTATAAGTTCAGAAGCAAGAAGGAGGGGATCTGTAGGCATTTGATATGCTTGGATTTAGTGCATAAGACAATAGGGGCCTCCGGAGTAATGTGTGATTTTCTTTTCCTTTCAGAGGCCCCTGGAGTAATGTTATGAGATTTTCCTTTTCTTCTTTTTGGAAACCACTCGCAGCAAAGCCCACCTACAGTTTGATGTGTGAACACGCCTTTTTTTTTTTTTTTAATCCACTGCTATTCATTGAGTGGGAGAACTTAACAAAGATGACTTTTGACAACCCAGGAAATCTAGCAGCAGCTGTCACAGCTTTTCACAAGGAAAAAAAAAGCTCTCATAGATACGGAAGCAGCCTACACAGTCAGCGCTCCTCACATTTTCACCTTCCACTTAGGCAACACACACATAAAGTAAATCATGGAAGCCCTGGTCTGCACACCCTCTTCTTCTGCCCAGCAACTTTTGCTGACGCTCTACTAGGAAAAGAAGGTTTAAAAGACAGGCGGGGGGGATAAAAAGAAAGAGAGATGGAGGCAGGGGGCTGAGGTGGACAGAAGTGACATAGATGGGGGGGGGGCAGCTAAAAGGATTAAATAGTGAATTAGCTCACGTTTCCGAGGGTTCACTTTGCTGATCTGGTGAGCATTTCAGTCAGAGGACCTTTATCCGATCCCTTCACTCTTCTTCCAGCATCCATCCCACCCTCCACTTCTCTACTCTATTTTTCTGTCTCAATAGGTCAGTAGAATTAGAGCAAGTCTTGGCAGTCACTGCGGGTGACACTTCACGGGTTCACTAAGGGCACTGCTGCTCCTTTTCCAGGGGCCTGAGGTCGGAGAGCCGATGAGGTCTCTGTGTGGTTCAAGCAAAACAATGGCTTCCCGACAAAACACCGCTTGGGGTTTCTGGCTTGTGAAAATGTGTGTTGTTCATGGGGCCTGATGCTCCTTGAATAGATTTGTTAAATCCCATGTGTTCGGCGAACTCTTGGCAGAAAAAAGGCATGCTACTGGAGAAAAAACTAAGTCTGAGTCTAAAACTAAAAAATCAACACTAATTTATGGTTATTCTTCCTTGCAATTCAAACTTTAATGCCTTTTTGGCCACCAAAAAAACTCCTCTCTTCTTTCTCTCCTTTCTGATACATCGATCCTACTACTTCTCCCCTCTTCCCTCGCTTTCTTCTATTTCTGCCAAGCAAAGATAATCAGGTTTATGTAAAGTATGTGTGCTCTTTTGACAGTTGGCAATACCTCATTAATTCAATCACACCAAGCACCATTGTTCCCAAAGTGTTTGAAATGCGTACCAGGAAAGGGGGCCTTTTTAAATCCCGTCAATCAACGTTAACATTTTTCTAGCTGTTGCCATGGCTGAGGCCAGAGTTCATGAAAACACAGAATATGAGCAGACAAAGCAAGAATAAAGACTTATTTGAGATTGACCCATTTAAAAGGACATCTACCATGCACAAAAACACGGGAACCAAATGTAGACAAGTTTGGACACTATGGCTTGCCTGAGAGGGGGTGAGAGAAAAGAACATTTGGAAACCAAACAGGCACCATGAAAAGTTGACCTGGGGGGGCTCTGGGAAAAAAAAAAAAGAAAAAGATGAATCGCCTTCCGGAAGGCCGAGCTTTTCTTTTTTCATGGCATGTTCTAAAATGGGACAATGCATTACAACACATAACTCTAATAGTTCTCCTTTGCTGTAATGCTCTGCTGGAATGCTAATATTACATCAGGAAGATAAAAACAAATATCATATGGTTGCTCCAATGCCAAATACAACCAAAAATGTAACTGTGTTTTATTAGAATGGGTTTTAATTTATACAGAGTAGTGTTGTATTGTCTTAGTGCAACCAAAATGATGCATGGCTCATTTTTTTTCTTTTTACAAATAAAATATGTTATCTGTGCAGTCACTCCTTTCACTTTAATATTGCTTAAAATCTAGGGCAAGCAATGCTCCTTATAATATGACCAAGTTAGTTAATACATTCCATCTGTAAGTAAAAGTAATATCAAATTAATAAAGAAAGCCATTCAGTAAATGACATCGGAGGTCTTTTGATAAATAAATAGTACCACAAACTAAAAGAATGTGCTCTGGTCAAGTGAGATCAATATGTTGTTATTTCTGCTTAAATTCAAATCAAATTAACTAACACTGTATATCATGCATATTTAGTATGTAGCCAACAACTTTGGAAAAAGGATGCATTTACCTATGTACAATTTATATCATGCACTCACATTTACACATCCTATAGAAAAAAGACCCATAATAGAGCAAACAGAAATGGCCAGGTCTGCCCTCTAGTTGCCAAAAAGTCAGTTACAAAGTTAGAAAACAGAAATACAGAACACATTTTACTGACCACATTTATACACTGGCATATGTGCAGTTGCAGGTCACATTTATTAAATATTAAAAATAGAGGGTTTAAAAACAAGTTTATAAAAACAATCAAACAGGGATATCCTTAACCCACCCTCCATTATAATTTAGGCTATGATTTTATAGTTTGTTGGTTCTTATTTAATGTGGGAACCCTGCTCATCATATTTAAAAAGAAGGTCAATCTAGTAACTCCCAAGGATCCCAATGTCCCCTTTTGTGTCTATTACATTCTAATCTGCTGTGAGAATGTGCAAAGGAAGAGTGAGAAGCAGGAAGATTAAGCCATTGAAGCACTGGGTGGGTGATTCCTACGCACCACTGATTCCTTTCAGGCCAATTTAAACACTGTTTGTTTATTAGTGCCCTGTGCTCTGCATTAGCAGCCTAGCTTATCGCTTCACACACACAGAGTGCAACAATACAGAGCCGTTCAAAGCTCTAATATGGCTGTGTGTGTACACGGTGTGTAGGAGCTGAGTCGTTCACATAGCTGGTCTGACTTTGTTTAAGTGGAGAAAGACCATGTGAGACACGACTTATTGGACATTGATGCTCTTATGCTTTGTGTAAACATGCTCAGCACACCCGGTTACTACAAGACACATGGCACTGACTAAAGACTTGAAGGTGCACAGAGGAGATTTGGCTTAACTAATCTCTCCTGGCTGTTTAACGTATGCACAGACGTATCACCTGCTCCTGCTTTTGTTTGAGAAATGCCTATGCAAACCATGTGTTATCTTATCATTATAATCCCTTTTTTCTCCCTTTGACCCATACCGATTATATTTTGAAATTGTCCCTCTGCTACAGGTTTTGCTTTTCGTTCAGTATCTTTAGCAATTTTTAAAATTCTTTCCTGATTTGCCTTTTTTAAAGAAATCTTTTTTTTTTTATTAATTAGAAATATAGCAATGGCATAAAAATAAAGGAAAGGGGCTTCTGCAGATTATCTCCTTGGGTCTGACCACTTTAAGGCAGTGTTGTATATGGATATGGCTTGTTGTATATTAATTATCTACTATGTCAGGTAAAAGAATCTTCTACAATATTTTATATCAACACATACATGCAGACCTTTTTACCTCAGATTTTGTTTCTTTAGAGATTCTTGGGGCGGGAAGGGGAAACAGGAAGACATCAAGTGTGAAATTTGAGCATAAAATTTAATCTATATTCATATTTTTACATATTGTATGTTGTATTTGTTTGTGCTAAGCATAGATTATGCAAGTTTCATGCAAAATGCATTGTCATGATTATATTTGGTTAATAAAGTGAATTCCCCCCAATTAAAACATTTAATTTCATGCATATTTTGTTTTACTGTATTGCTCAAATATTTAACCTCGTTCTTGAGTAATATGAGCATCCCTTCAAATTAAACAAGGATAAAAAAAAGTAATTGGCTAAAATTTTTGTTTTTCTTTAAGCATCATAGTCACATTTTGGATAATGACATTAAATAGGCATTTCTTATCAATTCAGACTATCCCAACATGTCTTGATGGTTAATCAAATTCTTTTTGGCTGTTCAAAAGCTATTCGACTGCTCTCAACAATTCTCTTGCATTATGCATTATTGTGCTGTTTGAACACCAATGAAATTAACTGATTAGCTACAGAATTTACATTAAGAGGGAAGTGTTTGCTTTTTTTGTATAAACATATGGTGGAGTATATGCTCTGTTATGGCAGCAGTTGTGAGCAGAACGTTTTTACTTAGATAATCATAAAAGTAAAAGGGCTATGTTCAATATAATACAACTGTACAATTTACAATCATTGATAAAGCTGCTTTAGTGACTATGCACTCAGGTCATTACTCACTTTTTCCTTTGGAAAAAAAATAAACAGCCGCACAGTGTATTAATAAAAATATTTACACTTAATTTATTAGTTTTAGAAAATTATACAGATATATTTTTTATACACAATGTAAATTTCACAGATCATTCAGTGCAGGTAGTTGCCTCCAAAATACTGTCTTAGTGACCTCATTCTCTTTGATAAGTGTAGTTTCTTAGTCATTTGCACATCACTGTGTCAATATTTCTTTAATTTTCAAAGGAAATATGAATAACAGCTATTTTACCCAGGAGAAAATTAGATATAATTAGAAAATACTGAAGTAAAATCAAAGCAAATAAGCATGTCTTAAAGACATTTACCTGCTTGTTACGTGCATGTACTAATCTCTTTATTCTGTCTCATATGGTATCTGACAAAAACAAAAATAGCTCAAGCAATGTCAGGCAAACATATTCAGGCCTTTTTTTCCATGCTATAAATTTGAACTCCATTTTGGAAAGAAATAAGCATAGGCCAGAGCTTGTATTATTTGTGTCACAAGCCATCTCCACCACCGCATCTGAGAGATCTTCATTGTGTGAGTGAAGACAACATCCATCAAAGTAGCATGAAAATAATTTGCCAGCTTTATTCAATTTACATACGTCTTTGCCCCCCTCTTTGCTCTACCTCCAAAACTCACTCAGATGAGACGCCAAGAGATTGTTATCTTGCCTTGCCTTTGTATGAAAATCAAATTGGGAATTGCTTTTTCCCTGATTCACTTCCATGCAAACAAAGAAGTTGTTTTCTTATTTTCATGTAAATGTCTTTTTTATAGGAGGCGACAAGTGTAATCAATCTTCCTCAAGACAAGGTAGGAGGGCCTGCCGAGGGGGGATTATTGGTGCTTAGTAGCCTGGGGATCATAAAACAAGGAAATTGAAAGTGATATTTAATTGACACTGCCATTTCCACTGCAAGCCGATGTCTCGTTCCCTCCTGTTTCTATGTCTCTACCGCATGCCAGGCCATTTCGCCTGCTCCAGGTGAAGCATGGGAGGAAAAGAGAAAATTTCCTTTCAAAGCCTTCTCCAGAACCCAAAGAGTGAACTGTCAATCATGGAACACAGCGGTGTGAAGTGGACAAGAAAAGGAAAGTTTTATGCTGACAAAAATAGATTTCAAAATGTCACCTCATCAGATTGCTTCACTATACTCTACTGGAGTGGAACATGGTCGACATTGTTTGTCTGATTAAAATGATGCACCTGTTTTATTTTGTTTAGCTGTGCACAATAACAAACACAAGAAGTCTTACTCACATGCTATCCTTGTATCAAAATCTCTCATCTCAGATTCAGAATCAAATGTTGATGCTTTAATGCTCTAGATAAACAATTTCACCCCATCTGAAAATGTTGCCTCCTACCATTAAATTTAGCAGATAATTACCTCGTGAAACAATCAGCCATCATCCAAGTATAACTCAATGACTCTCTTATCTCTGACAGGAAAAAAGAGGGAGACAGTCAAGTGGAATCACTGCCTGAGAAAGTGTAGCTGAAATGGAAAGTGACACTGTCTAATTAGAGTCTCCTAATGAGATCAGGAGGTGTCTTGGTCCAGTTTTCTGTTAAAACATGGAAAGGCTTTCCTTTCTGACCCTATATGACATCTTCTATAGCCTGACTTGTGGCTGTAAGGTCATCCCACAATTAAAATGTATCAACATGCAGCATTTTCCCATAACTGTTTCAAAATTCAATCTGCCCAAAACTATTTTTTCAGCAGGGATAAGCTAAAGTTAACTGGTCACAGGTGCAGCTCTTTAGAAAATTTGAGAGCGAGGTTAGGTTTGAAACTGCTTCAGCTCTGCCCATGTTTCCACAGAAAGCACCACCTGTAAAGTGTGAACATTTATCATGTTCACACTTAGAGTGATGGTCACAGTTACAGCTGTAGTCTATAAGAAAAGCATATTAAAAAACGCATTGGACTTAGCAGTGGATATCGTGTGCAGACAAAGCTTTTGCTTTGGGAGCAAACTACAGTTTTGTGTTAATCCAAGACAAATTGGTGACTTTACTTCAACGAGACTTGATAACTATGAGACAGATTAAAACTGAAGAGTGAAATTTTCATTTGACAAATAAATTCATGAGGATTGATCATTGGGCCAAAGTTATCTAAGGATGTTTATTTAATTTAACCTGTTGTATTGGCAATGTTTAAGAGGCTTCTATGGAGTTTGAAATATGGGCCTAGAGAGTAAGGTACAGGCTCCTGTGTGTATAGCTTTATTTACCCTGAAATATTCTGTTCCAGTTACTTTTTTTATGTCTACATATAGCGATATTAGGTGTAGTGGATAGGATACTGGTTAATTAATAGACTTTATTGATCTCACGGAAGAGCAATTCAACTGTCACATCGGCTCAATAATTAAAAAGAAGGTGCCAAAAGGAAGAAAAGATGCATATACAGAGTATATACAGTGCGTCCACATGTATGACAGCTGAAGTCTCTTATTTTACATGATTATTGCACAGGGTATTAAATGGGTTTTTATATACATAGGTATTTATATGTATAGTTATTACACATGGTATTAAAGAAAGATGCTATTGTGTGTGGCAAGCACACACCACATGCAACTCTTTCGCGTTTTCTAAAGTGTGAGGAAATGTAAGTTGATTCCTTCAGTTTCCCTTGAGATGAATTGAATCAGCTAAATTGCAAACTCATCATATTAGGATCTAAACAATATTACTATAGGTTCATTAAAACAGTGACGTTAAATTAGTAAAAAGAGATGAAGCTTAAATAATCCCAACAGATGAAAGTTTTTTATTTCTTCTAGTGTCTACGGAAACAGTTATTACAAATATTATAATTCATATCAGTATCTCATAAACCACTTTTCTGTCAGATCAGATGCAAAATAGTTTCCAGTATGCATTGGCCCTTAGTCCACCAAGACTGGAATAAGGTGGGTTTGGTTATTTTGAGTTTTTTGTTAGGCTGTTGCAATAAAATTTAAGGTGGAGCTTTTTAGTGCTCTTCCAGGTCCTTGGTTGTTCCGAAATTCACCTAACAGTCTAAAAAAATCCTTGCCTGACCTGATGAGCTGATACAGGTGCAAAGGTGAGGTAGTTTAGCTTAGTGGGGAGGTAGGTGTGGCACTGCCTCACCTGTCACAATAGATTGAATTGTAAGATTTGATAATAGCGAAAATAAAAAAAAATTCTCTCTTAATGTTGTAAAACTTTTTTTCTGTACGAATGAAGATTTTCTATGATGAAAATCACTGAATCTACGCATTTCCTATGCAAAATAATGGATGAAATTTATGTTGAAGCAGTCAATAGCTGTTCCTTTTCTCTGTGTCACAGGTACTGACTGGTGCAGGCATTTGGCATATGCCACTTGCTTTTTATCCATATATCAACAATATTCACATCTGATTACACACGTAAAGATCATACCGTTGTTCGATTTTCTGTCTGTCACATATAATTATTGAATGTGTGTGACATATTTAATCTTCCAAATCCACAATAAATGCACAGTAGAAATGCAGAGGGTAAGGGAAAAAGTACAGTGCTGTACTGAGCACAGCACTTTGCATCATAGGTATACCAGATAACAGGTGCAAATAAGTCTGAAGATTTCTTCAATGTTTTACAAACCAACATTTATCTCTCAGGTTAGATTATATTTCTCATAACTTCCCTTAACATGAACTACTTACAGATGTCATTATCTTTGTTAGAAACCATGTTTTAAAATATCCCAATAAGCAATTCAAACAACATGAGAGAGCACTGTAAGTGTTTAGGTCTAAACAATGAAAATTCACAAACAAGAAAACCTAAACAATAATGTTTATTTTTCTATTAATTTGACTTTTTTCCATGATTAGTTAGCTGCTGATTCATATTTTTGTAAACAAAGTCAGACTTGACTTATTCAAATTCAGATATTTTGCTCATAGCTTGAGTTTTTTTTTTTTTTAATGCAGAGTACTTAGGCTATCACTCATTCCCATGCAGCAGCGACTATGCCTGTCTGTTTGACAAGATGTATTTAAACTGCACTGTGATGACCAACACATGCTTTAAACAGGCTTTGGGAACAGGTAGCTATTGGTGTCAAAAGGAGGCCAAACGGTAATGATTAATAGCCAGGACTTCGACAAGAAAGAATATACTGCAGCCACATTCACCTTTACCTGTAAGCTTTTAGATTGTGCAGAGGCTACATGTTATTCCATTTGCTGCAACCTCGCTTCTTTCTTACAGACACACAAACACACACACACACGGATACACACAGTACTCTCTTTTCTTGCCAGCCTGGTTCCTGCATCTGTGGTCTGCCTTGTCCACTTAAAAGGGCATTAATCAATGGCTACTTTATAAATCAGGAGATCCGTGCAGTCTCAAGGCGATTATGAGGTCAGGACTCTGTAGAAGTAGTTAACCAATTCCCAAACCAACCTGGACTTCATATATTTTGCTTCCTTGCAGCTAGGTGATTCATCATCATTCTACCACTGAGGCATAATGAAACAGGCAGCGAGAGAGAACTGGATGTTAAGCAAGGATATAGATGATGAGAATGAAGCAAGAGGGGGAGTAAGCAATAAAGTTCTCCATTCTTTACCCCTCTCTCCCTCCACTATCTATTATGTTTTTCCCCTTCACTCTATATTGAGCTCATACTCTCTTTCACTTGCTCAAATCCCTCGACACTTTTAGAGCACTTAAAGCCAAACGGACCCATTTATTCAGGTCTGTGTGCTGCAGCAAATTATTCCAGGGAAAGCACAGACACATGCTTGGAAAAATGTCTGTTGTTTTAATGTGGCTAAACTGTGGGGGTTGTGATAAAGACACAACCATTGTTTTTTCTTTGGTTAGCTGTACAAAAAAAGGAAAAGAAATTGCTGGTAAAATGAAAAAAGAAAGAATTTGAATTCGATAATGTAAATGACTGAAGTTTAATGGCTGGAGTTACTGAAATATGGGAAGGGGATTGAAAGAATTACTGACAAAATCACAGTCTGTGGCACAGTTGAGAATGTTGATCGAAAGACACAGAAGGTGAAGGTGGATGTCCCCTTAAACACAAGGGAAGAGGTTAATGCTTAGAGGGTACATCTCTACTTACAATTACAAATGCACACCTTTTTTTGCCTCTATATTTTTACAGTCAAACCATGTTTAACATTTGCTATCTTTGTTCGATGTTAAAATGTGTTTGATGATCTTAAACTTATGGGAATGACAGAAAAAAAATGTATAGATTACCAGCACTCTATTAGAATTTTAATAGAGGAACATGGCCTATTAAAATCATATTTGAGATTGCTATTTTGAGAAAAGTAGGGACAAGCGACATTTTTGGAAATAGATCAAAACTATGAGGTGAGGAGAAAAAATAAAAAAAAATATGTGTGGACAATAAAACCTATTCAGAAAAACTGTGTTTATAATGCAGATGATAGTTGTCTGTATTTTAAGAATAGTAATGGTACGTAACGATAACACAAGACACTTTGCATGGGTGGGAGTGTCATTGAGTTCTGTAGTAGGCATTAGAAGAGAAGATTTCACACAAATCAATACAATGGACAATTCAATTCCATTCCACTCAGTTTATCTACGTATATAGCAACAATTCACAGCAAATGTTATCTCAAGTAACTTTACAATTCAACCATCATACAGTCAAATTGATCCAAAGTTTTCTATCTAAGGAAAACCAGTCGGCCAATTGACTTGTAGGTAATCCCTCACACTAGGCATGCTTGTAGCGACAGTGGAGAGGAAAAACCTCCCTTTTAACAGGAAGAGACCTCCATCAGAGCCAGGCTCAGTGTGAGCGGCCATCTGCCGGGGCCAACTGGGGTTAAAAGAGACAGAAGGAGACATACAGTAAGAAGCAGAGATACAACAGGCAACTGTATACCAGCTCCACCTGCGGCCCCGTCGGTGGAGGAAGCACACAGCCAGGCAGACAAGCTCCGAGCCAGCTCCCATGTCAGAGGATGAAGAGAGCACATTCAGCCAGTCACAGTCAGAGAAACAGGACTACACTGAAAAACAGGCAGATCTCAAATGTCTATAAACAAAGGTGTTGATGGCAGCAGCACAGCTGAGATTTCTCTCCAGGATGGTGTCACAGCCAAACAGGAGCAGACCAGATGAAGCTACTATGAGAAAAAGCAGAGAGAGCAGAGCCTTTGAGATTGAACTAACAAATTCTGCGTCTGAGAATAGAGATGGAATGAAGCAGAATGAATGGATAGCAACATAGAGAAATTTAATTATACAATTGATTTAAAACAAAGAAGAACATTTTTTGTAAATGATTGTAGATTAAACTATATATTGTAGATATGGATACGGTTAATTGAAGTTAATCTCACATTGGAGGAAATTTACCTCTGCATTTAACCCATTCCGTTGGGGAGCAGTGGGCTGCCACTTTTCGGCTCTTGGGGAGCAGTGTGGGGTTAAGGGTCTTGCTCAAGTACAGTCAGTTGCACTCATTGGTCAGAGCGTTGGCCAATAAGCACAGACATGGTTTGAAAAACAACGGGTTGTTCTCATGAACAATCTTTCGACGTCTCATTCATCGGGGTGAGACTAAATTACACATTTAATCTCACATTTAGTCTGGTTTATAAGGCTATGTATTCTCATGGTTTTACAGTAATCAATTGTGTCACTACAACCCTTTTGTACATCTCACGATAAATTCTGTGGATATCAACTCTGGTCAGTTGATATCCAGGATTCCAACACAGCTGCATATGGAAATATTGTACTAGAATTATTCTACATGAAAAAAAATATATAGTTGTTCTACTACAAGTATTCATGAATTTTTATATAAAATTAAATTTTTGTTTTTATTTTTGCATGTTCATAATACAGGAAGCAAGTGATTGTATAAAACTTAGAACTTTGGTTTGTTTCTTTTCCTAAGATTGACATCAGATTATATTAAAATTTATAATTGGTTTGCCCACATAAAACTCTGGGCATTCTAAAACACCATTTTATGATAGAAATTTACTTTTTGTAAAATAAAATACCCAGTTTACTGATAATATTTAATTGCAAGCGGCAATAGAGCAGAGAATGGTGGGCTTTAAATAATTAGATTTTTACTTTTAGTATTATTTGCATATGCGAAGACCAGGTAGGTGGAGAGTAAAAATAGGGAGAGGTATGTTGAGGTCCTCTTTCAGAAGGAGTATATTGTAATACAAACTGGTAAAACACAATTCAAATGCAAATACATGTTTTTCCTGTTCATTTATATTTGCATGGCCTATTCATTTTCTGAGACCTCTGGGATATTAGCATAGTTGACAAATAGCATGTATTATACAAGAAAAACAGATGAAAAATATAATTTCAGATAGTGAGGATGTGACTTATTTTAGAGCGCCACTTATTTGAAATTGATAGATGGGGACAGAGAATCCATTTCAATTATTCAATTCAGTTTATCACTGAGAGCATGTGCTGCCAAATAATAACATCTCCAACTATCAGTGAAACATATTTTTTTCTTCTGGCTTTTTTAAGCTTTTAAAAGAAAGCAGCAGTGAATCATCACAGAAGAATTGTAGGACAGAGAAAGCAGATGAATGCAGCATACTTCGGGGTGTCATGCATATTACCACATTTCTTTTCCTTATCAGAAATACTTAATCTCAAAAATACCTTAACACTTAATAAAACTAAAATAAATTAAAATGCAAGGCAACTTCAAGGATTTCTTCAGAATGATTTAATACATTTATGGCCAAAGGTTGGACTATCGAATTTTTATATATACATTAATCTGATTTTTTAATTAGAAAAGAAAAAAAGTCTCGGACATCTTCTTTTACACAATGCCAGTTTTCTTCATCAGCAATTCCCATATCAGTCTTGATTTATCAATAATAAATCCAGACCTGTTTTTTCACAAATTCTTGAGTTCTAAAGACTTGTCGCCTCTACTTTAACTCAGTGGTCGTTGTAGCAATAGCAAGGGCACATAAAGTCTACCACACTGCCCAACCAGTCTCAGCATACCATTAGCATATATATGAGATTTGAGACATTTTCTAATATTCACCAGCAGCACTCATCTGTCATGGCCTGGTGATGAATTATCAAATTCTTGTTTGGTTGTGAGGGAATTGTGAAGGTGGCAGTATGCCTCCTTTCCTTGCTTCAATAACCTTTACTGTAAAACATAGAGAAAGTTCTATGCATGTTATTACTTGAGTTATCAGTATGGGTGCAACTGGTTACAACACCTGCAGTATGTGTAAGTAAGGCAGTTTTAAAAGATTAGACAGAACCAGTGGGGGTGGGGGTACTATTGAGCATAAAAACTCTTTAGAGTATGCACGATATAAGTAAACATTTTTTGTTGTACAGTCATTTAGTATTAAGAAAATTTGTTTTCATAAGGCTAATTTGGCTGAAGCCCAAATATCTTTGTCAGTCTGACCTAATGTTATTGTCTCAAATGTGATTTCATTAGAGGTCAGTAGAAAATCATCATAACTAACAGAAATAGAATAGCAGGTTACAAATATAAATGAAAAATATATATACTGTGTTACACTTAGTAACCAGAATTACTAAAACATATTAAAGTTTCAATAACAAGCAAATTGATCAAATATGACTATATATGAAGCAGGAGTAAAATCATAAATCATATCAACTTCTTGAATTCCCTTGCATCATACTTCTTCTTTTTTTTTTTTTTTTTTTTTTTTCGCTCATGAAAATTATCTTAGGC
>NW_015151540.1:143299-147906 GCF_000732505.1 Cyprinodon variegatus | reverse complement strand
ATTATCTTAGGCTTACAGCATCTAAAAGAAAAATTGGTTGGAATACACGGCTTGGTCGAAATTACACTTTTTCATTTCTTTCTCAAAGTTTTCCACAATTTTTTCAAAGCTCTTTCTTTACCACAATCTGAGATTGAATACTACTACACGCTATGTATTAAAATATTTTGAAAGATGCCCACTGTTAATTATTATGCAGATCAACTTAAATAGTCGTCTTGCAATTTTCAATCCCTCCCACATTACAGTAAGGTGGTACTGAAATATAATTAAAATATAATTAAAAGTAGAACACATGTATAATAACACTGATCAGATATGTGTCGAGTTGTATGTCTAAATGTAAAAGGGCGTATGGGGACAGGGTGTAAAGAGTGTACAATGTATGTCAAGCAATGTACAATAATTGGTTCCTGGAAGGGATTTTCGAATGTCCTTTTTGGGCTTTCCTCATGATCCTCTGAATGTCTATCTTGTCTTCCATATTGCAATTTCAGTATAAAACATTCTAAATAATAACTGTGTCGAATCATATAAGGATACCGATAGGAAATTATGGTGTAATGTTTTTGATTCTGTTTAAGCTTTCTTTTTGAGTTTTCATTGGTTTTATTTCCATTTTTGTGTTATTCTAGTTGTTTTTGATTGTATTTTAGTTCTTATGTATTTCTTGTTTGCCCTCTTGTGTCAGTCTCCTTCTCGTACAGTAGCTCCCTTCTAGATTCCTCTGTCAACACCTGCTCTTCATAAGCTGATTTGCCTGGTCTCCCATATATACACCTCCTGCTCTGTGACTGTTTACTGTTTCCTCGACATCATCTCTTGGCTTCTCTTGTGAGTTTTTCCTGATGTTTCATGGATTTAGTTTTTCTCTATTTTGTTTATGGATTTTTGCTTTAGTTGCCACGTTTTGTTATTAAATCTGCAAGAAACCATCCTCAGCCTCGGTCTCTGCATTTGGGTCCTCTTCAAACCTCCACACCACCTGATAGTTGGTTATTCTTAGGTTTTCACATACATAATGCCACTGGAATGTCAGTTATAAAAGAGGCATTTGAGTTTCCAAAGAGGTATGTCAGTTTAATTAGAATTATTAAAGTGAAATATGCCACTTTTTTTACAGGCATGCCACTTCTTTTTGGTGGTATATTCCATTTTTTCCCAGCATATGTTTAATGGGTCACAGTAAGTATCTGTTGTTTTCAGTGATGGGAGTAACGGCATTCCATCCATCCATCCATCCATCCATCCATCCATCCATCCATCCATCCATCCATCCATCCATCCATCCCCTGGGGCGCGAGCACATGGCGGCTGTTATGCGTTACTAACGCTTTTACCTTGTTTACTCCCATCACTGTTCATAACTGGTATGCCATTTTGAAAGTGGTATGTCAAATACCACTTTCACTCTTGCTCTCAGTCCTTTCAGGGCTTTTGAATTATACAATTGGGCTCCTCAATCAAGCGATGACATCAGAGATCTGTACTCTTTTAAGGTCTACAAAAAATCAAGGGTATTCTGTACACAAACTGGATTGTAAATGTTCTTGCTCTTATTTTGTTATAATGTTTACTTATTTTACATGGTCTCTTTAATCTACTGGTTATAACTAGGTTGTCAAAAGCAACATAGATCACACCATGATTACACCGTGAAACCATTGAAATTAATGACAAAAGTAATATGAAAAAGTCTTTGTTAAAAGATTAACAACACAATCCTGACCGCAGGTTAAAAAGTTTGTACACATAGAATAATAATTTCTGGTATGTTTTGATCCTCTCAAAAAAACTTACCATGCCCACCAATCATACCACAAACAGATGCAGCGACATTGAAAATCTATTTATAATCAACATTCTCCATTGAAACACTAGGGAAAATCACTATGTGTATGACCTATTTTATTTATTTATTTTTTTAAATTCTTTTTTTAATCTATTTTATTTTTTCAGTGTATGACCTAAATAAATATTATGGTAGTCCAAGCATGACCCCCTAGCTGTTGATGATTGTATACTGTGCATCTAGTATTAGTTATTATACATACCAAAAAAAACATTGTTCAATTATGCTTTACACTACATATGATTTACCTAGAGGGAGTTTAGCTACTACATTACATCTCATAGTTTGACCGGAGAGGTGTAATACTTTATATTCCAACTCTTTGCAAATATCCCATGTGTTAATTAAATGACTAAAAAGTGCAGTGGCCTGTGTCCTAAATTAATTGCTTTCTATTAGATTACATTATTGTAGATAGAACAGAGTGTATTATTAACACTGTTGTACATTCTCCTACATTCAATTTCCTTGAACATTATTATTGAAAGAAATCTCTCACTCGTTTTCTTTCTGCCTCTGTATCTCTCTCTCTCTCTCTCTCTCTTAGTCTCTCTCTCTCTGTCTCTACTTCCCTTCGCAAGATTATTTCAAATTTCTGTCATGGTGCATTCTGCTTAGTTAATTAAAGGGGACTAGCATGCAGTGGCCTGTATCCTATTGACATCAAATCCATAACTTAGAGAGAAAACATTTACATTAATTTGCCATTAATACTTTCTGTGCAGACTTTTCAATTCCCTGCTAAGTATGATATTATACAATAGTTGTTGTTGCCCGTAAGACAAAAAGACATTTGGTACATCAGAATGAAAAAACAAAAATGATGCAGATCTTAATTAACTGAATAAAAGTGCACCAGGCTGCGTCTTGGAAAACAGCTTTGGGTTATAAAAATATAACCAACAATCTCTACATCTTCTTTCGTTCAATTCGGTTTTGAATGCTATTACACAAGGTAATGGAGTTTGGGAATGGGAACTTCTTGATAGCTGTCAAAGAAATTGTGCAAGAACCAGCAGAGAATGCCTCGTATTTCTTCCTCCTTTTAAATAGAACAACTAAGCTCAGCAGTGTGTATCCTATCTCAGCTGTTGCACCCATTGGATTGGATTATTTTACATTTTGATTGAAATGATGTCCGCGCCAGATAAAAGCACAGACCCCAGCTGTTGTAATTGAATCAGGGTGGAGTTGTTTATTTGGTTGATCTACAGCTGTGATTTGCTTGTCCTAACACCCAATGCATAAAAGATCTACTCTTGTTTAACACACCACTGATTAGATCTGTTTAAAATGGCGAAACAAGAGGCGTTCGTGTCCAGAGATGGGAAGGCATAAAGATAATGCATACTATGGCACAAGGAGAGGGAGCAGGGGGGTCACCAGAGGATACAAAGGGACCCCAGTCTACTCAGCTCTTTTCATCGTGTAATGTGCAAGTGTGTATACTCACGCATGAGTGTACACAGGACTGTTTGAGTGCAGAAGAACCTGAGTACTGTCAATGTACCATCTGCTTTACTTTCTGAGTTGGACCAACCTTCTTTAAATAAGATTCTTATGATGCATATGCACAAAGCCTTGATAAATGTTTAAATATTTTTCAAATATACCAAACAGAGAGTTAAAGAGTTATGTCAAGAGGTCTAAATTTTGACTTTCTTAAGTAATAATACATCAAGACAGAAAAAAAGAAAATCATGACACGTAGCGAAATATTGTGAAACAGTTTATCCTCTGGACTTAGTGACCCTTATTCATGAGAACACCTAAATATAAGCTATACAATGGATGGTTGATCATAAAATAATGACTCTTATCAGTTTAGAGTAGGATGCACATCCATCACTCTGAGAAAAAGGTGAATAAACGGGCCACTGCACAGCGCATGCTGATTTCAATATCACTCTTTGCACATAGGAAAACATAATCTGCTTAGATTGCGATGTCCCTGTTACAGGAAATACTATGACAAGGGCATGAGGAAGTCTCAAATATGTTTACATTTTCTGCATATCAAACATGCGATAAGGTGTCCTCTTTAGATAAATACCAGTATCAGAAAGTGCTTTAGATTGTGACATTGGAAAAACCAATGAGCAAAGGATTCGGCCTAGCGTTTTTATTATAAAAACAAGAAATGCTCGCCAAAGCACAGTTTCTCAAACTGTGGTTCAAGTACTTCTGGTGGTACTCTGGTTGCCTTTATAGGCAGAAGAAAATATATAAAACTTGATTATTTGCAAGGCAACAGAAGCTACTTGAAAGAGAAGATCAGTTAAAGGAAAAGTACGGTCATATTCAGAATACAAACTTCTGAAAGTACTTTAAGTATGAAATTATGACATATTTTTCAATAAGTGATATGTGTTTTTAATTAAGAGTAATTTCATTTGAATGTGACGGAGACATCCATGTTTGTCAAAGAACACTACTGCCACATACCAGTTTGTGACGTCACAGTGTGGTATCGGGTGTTAAGCAAGTCACACTGCTGTATCTGGTGTTTGTAACAACGCACTAATATCCATGATGGTGACGACCAGTGCACTATGCAAAGCAGAGAGTAACGGATTTATGACGTGTTTTCTCTCTGACCAGAAGTTCGATGGCAAATCCTTCCTCTTCAAGTTGGCAATCCAACAACGAACCCATCCTAGGAGGATTATGAATCGGAAAGGTGAAATAGCAATTTCTCTTTTTTTTCTTTTACCCAATGTATTACAATATCCAACTGTGCACGTGGCTTTTCTCA
>NW_015151540.1:140052-142724 GCF_000732505.1 Cyprinodon variegatus | reverse complement strand
GTGTCTAGTAGTTCCCATTGATTTTGCTTGTAAAGCGAGGAGAATGGCACTAGGCTTACTGCACCGTGACATCAGTACCGGAAGATGTCAGAAGTTAGGTATTATTATATTTGGGCAAAAATTTTCCCGGACAGTGATCATGACGAAAAATATTGTTTTTATTTTTTTACTGATTAACGCTAAATTCATTAAATCACCATAATGATCCATTGGTTATTCATTGCTGACTGGGCTTTTTCTTTAAGATAGTCTAAAGAATGCCCTTGGCCAGCACAGACAACAGAGAACCAAGAACACCAATATTTAGAATTTCATTTACCATTGGGCTCAAATTTTGGATCTGAAGGTCTCAGATTTTACAAATAAAATATGTTGTAAGTATAAGGTGTTAATTATACTAAGGTGTTACCTTTTAAGTAAGTTTTACTTACTTATCCATACAGGGATCACAGGGTGGGGTTGCGGGAGTGCCCATCTCAAATGGTTGTTTAACAAAAATTGGGGGACAATGGACAGATAACAGTCCATCACAGAGAGACACACAGACAAACATTCATAGAAACTATTTTACCTCAGGGTAATTTAGAAATACCCTTTAACCTAAAAGTGATAAGTTTGTATCGTGGAAGAAACCTGGGATAGCCAGTGATAAAGATTAAGAGAGGAGTAGGGAGAGAAAGACGGAAAGAATAAATGTTGAGAATATAGTATATTTTTTCCAGTTTCTGTTTACAAAAAGCACAGTGATATTATGTAGAATGGCATTAACAAGATGATACCTCCATCTTTCTTTGGCCAACAGTGATGTTCATAAACGTAAACGATGGTCAAAAACATTGCCAGGCAACTTTGCTGTTTTATATTTGATTAGGAAATGCAAATTCATGCTTTAAATGAAAAAGTGGTGAAGTTAGAGTGAAAGGACTTAAAAAAAAAAATACATGAATCAAACCTGAACTTTACTTGGCACTCAAAACACTGTAATCCCTGACATTTACAGACTTTTAGATTAGGCTAACATCTGTCACATGCCCTAACCTTTGCCATGCCTTGTCTGTATTTTATCTATGCTTTAAACCTCTGAATCTTACTCTATCACATCTCACAACAGCCTTTGTGAAAGAAGCAGAAAACCTGTTTAATAATTTCTCATGTTTCAAAAGCTGCTGGGTCGCCCTGCCATAATCAATCATCTCTATTAACGGCCTTATCTCCTGCTCCGCCAGCCGTGACCTCCTGGACAGCTGGGCTCAGATTATATCACTGCATGCACGCCACGTTTGCTTGCCCCCCCATCGCCCCCGTGTAGCATTACACCTCTCTCTGCTGTCTACTCATGTGGTGTTATAGGCATCCTGTTGTCCTGTCGTTGTTTTATCAGGTTTTCACAACTGCTCACTGTGGCCTTGCACTAACCCCAGTAACCCAAAACATTTCAGAACAATGACGTACATAGCTAAAAACTGATAGTATCACCTTAAAGGTGGAAATCTACACAGAAACATAAAATAAAAAGCACAGATTTGCAGTATAAAAAAAAAGTTAACAAGTATGAAGTCCTAACTCCTTTCTTATTTTTATCTATTTAATTATCTCTTATAATAACATCTGTGGAAAAAAAAACATTTGTTGATGAAAACATGTTGATATACATGCTATTATTGGTTATCAGTTTTTTTCTGAGAAAATCAAAATCATACTGAAATGGATTTATTGATTTGGCACCAGATTTCCACAAATGATCTTAATTGTAGTAAAATATTTATTTGAATTGCAATAAAGGGAAAATAATGCATTCAGATAATGTTTAGCCTTTTAAGGAGCCCCATCCACAATGTCAAGTTTTTTCGGAAATTATTCACTCTAGGTAAGTATGTGGTGACAGCTCCAAGCTACCTTTAACACTGAAAATCTGTTGCACATCTCCAACTGTGAGCTTTAAAGATTTTCTGATTCCCTCACCTAGCATTCTTTTTTACCATGCCTTAGGCCAAGTTAAAAATGGGTTTTCAACCAGTCTGGTGAAAAAAGGTAATATGTAGAGTTTTCTTAAGGCCCCATTTTCAGGCATCTCCTAAGTCAGACATTTAGACCTACAGTATGACTTCATATCCTTACTATCTCTATGTTGATGAAAAACACAATTATATGTCTGCATTACAATATGACCATGTTATACTACAGTGTGTCCACAAAATTTTGTGAGTGGATGAGTGAAAATTTCCCCAAAAAATTGTTCTAAAAAAAGTAGAAAAGTTATTCTTTTTTTGTCCTAAAAATCCAAGGTTTTAGATCAGAGAGTCAATCTAGGCCAGCTATTGCATTGTATGATATTGACAAGTTTAGATAAAAGGCTGTTTTGTGGTTTGTCTGGTTTTATGTTCAAGTAATCAGTTAATGAATGAGAAAATCTGATAAGAAAAGTTTAAAATAACAAGCTTTTTATCATAAGACTTTTAAGTTAATAAAAGTTATAGACACTGTTTTCCTTTTTTTTTTTTTTTTGCAAGGCTTCTGGAATTTATTTTGGCTTGTGATGCTTAAATTGATAGGCAACCCCTGTTCTATGATACATTTAATTTAGTTTAATGTCTGAATATTATATTAGAAATAATTTTTGTTGTGTCATTTGAATCACCTGGCAACTAGAGTAAAATATAAATTGTACCAAA
>NW_015151540.1:118156-139075 GCF_000732505.1 Cyprinodon variegatus | reverse complement strand
GCTATATAAATAAACTGAATTGAATTGAATTGAATTATTGAACATAGTCCATACAGTTATATATACAATTCATATATTCTTAGTAGAGATTACAGTTTATCAGAGGTCTGTAATGTTCAGGCTTTTTCCTGTCATGTTTGAGGTATCCGATGCAGTCAACATTAAACATAATGTGCAAATGATAGATAAAAAAAAGCCACGTTTTTAACTCATAGTTGGCAGAGAGTGACCTTTCCTTCTACGGAATCAATCCTTCAGACTCACACATACAAATACACACACACTTTTCCACACGGATAACACAAAGCAATAATGTGGAAATGTTAACAACATACAATTAAAAATGTGATTTATGTTCCATGCAGCTATTAAATGACACTGTGGCCCAATGATATCAATTTCCATATCATTAGCATAATAGTTTTATTGTGGTATAATTACAAAATAAAAAGGCTCTTACCTGGCAAACCTTACTGCATATCAGGGACTCTTAAACGAGTAAAATGTTGCCTCACACAAGTAACATGGGTCAATTGCAGACGGGGATAGTCGGGGTAATGATTAGATCATTAAAATTTAGTCTATGCTTCACAAAGCATAGAGAAAATTAACTTCCCCCCACCAAGCTCATTTTTCTGCTGAACATGAAATAATGATTTTCTGCCAGTATAATTACAAAGCTAACATCTGATAGAGTCAGCATCCAGGGGGGATTATCACATGCATGAGTATTAGACCTCATTACCAGCTTGACTGCAAAATTATTACATCTTGTAATTGGATGGCGAGATTTATTCACAGATTGAGCTAGGGTTCCTCGGTAAGATTGTAATTACAGGCTTCACTGGTTTGCTACTTATCACACTGCGTGCAGGAGGGAGGAGGGCCAAAAAACAAGCAGAGTGGAGGGGAAGGATGGACCGTTTCATTAAGCAAGACTAACCTATCAATGGGAGGATGGCATTGTGGCGCTTCTGTGTGGAAGGCAGGGCCGAGTGGGTAACATATTTCCTCTCCTTTTCTATTTATGAGGCCAAACAGAGGAGATGTTTGCAGTTGGGGGTGTTGGAGGGAAAGGAGGGGGTATTTATTATTACTAGGGTTCCAGTCCCCGACAAATGGGATTTCATTTATTTAACCTCTGCTGATCTATTCCAGTGAAACGTATGAACAAGCCATCCGTTTTTTTATGACTGCTGAAGAGTCAATGCCTCAATTATCTAAAGGCTAACTGAGTGTTAAAGTGAGCCATCTGCCAGTGGGAATCCCATTGATTTAATTTGCCTTGTGGTTTTATCCCAGGGACCCCACTTTGTAATTTTAGGACCGGGGCAACATATATACATACAGTATCCCCCACTGAACCTGAGTACAGAGAGAGAGGTTGCAGGGTGTTTGTTCATCTGCATGTAGTTGTTGTAAGTCTGCTATACTTCTTTGTTTCTCCTCAGTGAATATGAGCCTCTAGTACTTAAAACTGCCGTGGATAAATGGAAGTGCAGGCAAAGGGAAAGACAATGAGGTCTTAGGAAAATCAATACATGGTCTAAAGGTTTGATGAGGAGGATGTTGAGCTGCTATTGGAGGGACACCTTTGTTCTCCTGATGCTGGCTAATCTCTGCCTGCATGCTCAATGACTATTGACATAGTATATGCATGCTTGTGTATGTCTGTTTGCTCATCTGTGTGAATTTGTAATGTCCATGTTGTTCTTGCAAGTGAGGGGGTGTTTCAAACCTGCAGGGCTTCTTTAACACTAATTCATAGTCAGCTTTACACTCTAATCAGTGTTCTAGCATTTATGAAGCAGTTGGAGTCTATTACAAAGGCTTAATGATGGATCGATGATAGTAACAGTGCTCCTATACTCATATAGTGTGTCCAACAAAGACAGAAATTCAAAGGATTGTCTATTTTCACTAATGCTTGGTCATATGATGTCATTATTGTATTGTTATACAGATTCAAAGCATGGAAACATCTTGAAATTAATATTGTAACAAAATAATACCATACACTTTTAACCTAGTAATTAACACCCTTATAAATTTTATTAAAATAATCAATTAATAAGCAAACAAAACATCACATAAATAGAGCCTAATTTCAACACATTTTGTATGTCAAAATTTTAAACTTTTAACACATCATTAGTACTCTGTAATTGTCATCTTATTATACTATAAAAATCCTTAAATTATATCTTATACTTGTGTTAAATTGTGGTGTACTTTTTAATATGCTTTATTATGCTTTAGATACTATGTTTTGTGGTACCCCCTACATAGCATCACCAGCCCACCTCCAACCAATGCTCAGAATTGAAAGAACTGCTTAACTTTCTATCTGGGGATATCGCCTCATGTTCAGTATACCTATAAATCAGTCAAAATATTGACTTAGTTGCATAAATGTCCACAGTTAACTTTTATTCACTTATATTTACAAATCATTTGCTGCTTTTTCAAAAATGTTTTGTTTAACATAACAAAAAATGTTTTAATCTTTGTTTTGGCATCATGATGGATAAAAACACTTTTATACCAGTCTTACTCTATTTACAACAACACCAAATATAACAATTAACAGAATAATCAATCCAAAAATCTATAAAGTTGCTCTCAGGAAAAAAAAAAAGTACTCTAATGCATATATTTCCAAACAAGAAGACTGTGTTTTACTTGTTTGATTTTACTTGTCTTTTTATTTGTCTTTTTCATGAGCCTGCAATGCATGCTGTTCCTTGGCAGTGCTTTGTGACAATTCACTTAAAAAAACTCATCAAGTGTTAAACTAAAGAAGGATGATAATTCAAGATCAGCATAGACCAAAATATCTAACTATTCCTTTAGAATTCAAATAGTGTACACTTGTATAGAAGCACATATTTCTAGCAGCCCATATTTTTCTGTAGTGGTGGCCAAAGTTAAATTATATATGTTTCTTTTTTAAATATGAACTGCAAATTAAATGTCAGTTGCACTATATCTGCCAGCAAAATATATTCTTCACTGTTTGCCATCTAATCTATCTATGTTAGAATAACGTGAGGTTGCTCAGTGTCTTGTTGTAGTATTGCCTTTTGAAAGTATATTTTGATGTTACGCCCTGTATTGTATGTATGTGTTAATCTCTTTATTGTCCCACAATGGAGAAATGCACTTTCTGAATTTTAACACATCCCCTTGGGGAGAAGTGGGCTTCCATTGTATGGCGCCCAGAGAGAAGTGTGAGGTTAAGGGTTTTGCTTAGAAACCCAGAGTAGATCAAACTGGGGATCAAGTCAGGTACTTGACTTGATCCCCAGCCGAGGCCGGCTGGGGTTCTGGAGGATCTTCTGAGGTTCTGGAGTTTGTCTTCCTGTTAAAAGGAGTTTTTTTCTCTCCAGTTTTATTACAATCATGCTTAGTGTGAGGGATTGCCTCCAAGTCAATGACTCTGGTTTTCCTTGGATAAAAAACTTTGAATCAATTTGACTATATGATCTAGTGAATTGTAAAGTGCCTTGATAGGACATGTGTTGTGAATAGGCACCATATAAATAAACTGAATTGAATCAAATTTTCTTTCTGCTTTCCAGATGAAAGAATATTATCTTCAATTCATTACTTTCCTTAATCTCTGTCTTTCTTGCTGCTTTTTAGAACCCCTTTATTTCTTGCTCTGCTCTTCATTCCCCTTCCCCTTGATAGCTCCCTCTGTTTCTCTCACTACATATGTAATCTATTCATCCATCTCTTCTCTTCAGTTATTTGGTAAAAGTCCCCTTTCCAAGAGCCTTTTTTCAGACTGCTCTCCCGCCAGCTCTGGTTCCCTAGAGTAACTCATATGGCATTTAAGTGGAATGAGGCCCATTAACCCTGCCAGCTTGTGTCTCCTCTCCCCTCCATTGATCAGAAGGCACAGTGGAGATATTTTATTACTGGGTTGTAGGGGACTGATGAAGCCATTTAGGCAGTTTAAGATGAGTATTCCGTGCAGAACATGTGTGCACATGAGAGTTTTTCAAATAGGAAAATATAAATGACTATCTATTGCCCATGGTTGCAGAAAACCGGGTCTTCCTTCTTTACATAATCTTTATAGAAAGGATGAGACTAATTGTCCTCTTTAATCAGTTAGATTTATATTACTAATTCTAAAGGTGTATCTCTCCAATGTCATTTAATTGCTTGATCATGAATGTATTTAAAATATTTCCAGTAATCAGAGTTGTTTTTGAAAGCCATCATAGATTTAGTCTTAGTCTTCATGATGAAAACTGTTATTAGTGCATTAGTGCATATTACTACATTTTAGTCATTATGATATGTGATAGTTTTAGTCTGTTTTAGTCGACTAAAACTTTAAAAGGTTTTAGTCGACTGATAGTTTTAGCCAGTTTTATTTTGCAATAAAAAAGTAAACTTTTACAATTTAGAATTAAAAGCAGATTCTTTACCAGACTGTCAGCTCTTGCATAGATAATACAAATGCTGTGTATAGAATGCTACTGTGCAGTTCATCATTGCTGTTGGGAAGAGAACTTTGATTTAATGAATTCAAATAAACTATTTTTTAATTTATTGCTTTCCTTATACAAAACTGTCTCACAAAAGTTGTGAAAATAGCAGATCTAGTTCAACACATCATATTGGTTAATATAGTAGGCAGAAGAGCTAACAAAATGTACAATAAAGCAATGGTTTTAAACATACAAGGTTTCCTTCCCAAAGCAAACACTTCCCGATCTACTATGAATTATGCACTACACACAGATCAATAAAAATCTTCATTGCTCCAAAAAGCAAATAACAAAATCATTCTTCTTTCTACTTTGGAAATTTTGGCTTTATTTCTGAGAATGTACCTCTCAGTTGCTGCTGCTCAAGGGCCAAAGTAGATAAAAATTCACAGGGTTTATAATACAATACAAAGATACAAAGAGAACCTACATAATTGCCTTGTAATGCCATGACAATCCAGACCTAAATTGAATGAATATGTGATTAAAATTTTGAAATATTTAAAGGAAATAGAGAAAATGTTTTAATGACAATACAAGGAAACATTTACATCATATTTAGATAGATAGAAACGAGAACTATGAGAGAGAAATATTCAAAGATCTATGTACTTTTTCACTGGGCTCTTTATCCAGAAATAAACAGAATCCAATGGAATATTTTATTCGGATATAATTTAGGGATTCCTTTTGGTAGAAATTAAAAAAATGTTTAGTATCACCTCTTGTGAGCTGGAAGAAATAAAATATTGATAGTTAGACAAAGGGGGTTTTCACGCCTGACAGAGGATGATCAACCACACAGTTTACTAAGTAGCGATGGAAGAACCATACTGCTAAGAGTGATCCATTAGAGTGGATCGTGAAGCGCAGACTTGGAACTTCACACGCAAAGACGCATTTCTGCACAAGTACAGATAGAAGAGCAGAGCAGAATTCAGCGCGAAGTACCGTACCAGTCCAGGTTACTTGCCGCTGTTGTCATGATCCATATACTCCTGCAGCATGTGCACTGCTGAACGGCAGGTGGGCGCAGGATCAAACAGGACACAGCAGCACGGCTGCGTTATTACAGCACGATGATGCAGTTTAAACATCTGACCGACGACCCGCTATTTGTTATTTAGTATTCCAGTGTGATTATGTTTTTTTTTTTTTTTTTCAGCAAAGCTACAGTTTTTATTTACTGTGTCTTTTTGCTTCTTCTGGTAAAAGACCCAATTACTAAAGTATTATACTTTTTCTACTTTTAGTAAAAAAATATATATGACAACTGCTTTGATTGAAAGTAGCTGTAGAACACCAAGAGTCACTTTGGGGACAGGAACAAATGAGGAGATAATGAAAGAAGTGAGCCTGGGGAGGAAATCAAAACAGAGTCAATGAGCTTGTTCTAATTTTCTCCTTAGCTCAGCAGTTCTCGGTGTGTGAATTTGACTTCATTTGACATGAGGATAAACGTCAAAAAGATATGAGTTTTACTGTAATAAGCACAAACACCATCAGAGACCTATGGGATATCATATTCAGGAAGAACTGCACATAACAAAAAGCTGAAAATGTACTTAAAAATCTCAATGTATACCCAAAAATTACAAGTTATACTATACACAAAAAAGCTGTATCGGGCTCTTGGACAGTACAAGTCTTTACTGTGTTTCTGGTTGTATTTCATTGTATTGTGACTTGTAGGCACCAGGCCAATGTGAGATCTCAATCATTCACAGTGAACACTTTTATTGTTATTGTTGCTGACATGGACATGTTGACACATTGTCAGCAGTAAAGGAAAGAGAGAGAAAGAGCAAGCTTTTGGCAGCTTGATTCTATGTGTGGGGGAAAGAAAAAAAAAATCTGCCGGACATGGAGTCTGCTCTGCACAAGGCCAATTATTTCCGAATTGGCAAGGGAGTCTTTGAAATGTAAGAATGTTTTCAGGGAATTAAACTGCAGACAGTGAATAAATGACAAGCACATAAACAAGATGAGAAGCAATGAGTTTTTTCCTTTTCCATGTGCACTATGGATGGAGTAATGTTTCTGACTTGACTTAAAATTATTGATTCAAAAGCTCTGGCTGACTGGTAAAGGCTTTTTCATGTGTGCATGTTCATATTTCTACACGTTTGTTTGTGTGTACACTCAGATTCACTTTAAGCAGTGCAAAAGGTTTGGAATGTTTAAGATAAACCTGTGCTGTTTGACATTTGATTAAAATGCATTACTGACAACCACGGAATTCTGTCCACTGGTTGAAATGATAGGTAAGTAACACATGTAGTCCTTCCCATTGAAAGCAACAATAACTACAAAAATCAGAGAGATAAACTGTTCAAAGGCTGATCCTTTTCTTTCTGCTCACAAAAGTTGGACATAATATCAGACGAGTGTTGTTATTAACCCATAACTTCAACACTGAAAAATATACATGTAATACATCATAATGCGATTAGGTTACATGATGGTGTGTCTTGAAGTGGAAGCTCTGGTCATTAATTGAAAATATTGCATATGAATTTACATCAACATTTTTTTTTTCAAAAGTATTTATTTAAACTTCCTGACATAAAACCCAACATTTCTATATTTTTTCAATAGAATTGGAATTGATAAGCCAACATTTTTTTCCTTACTCTTATACAACTGAATCAATTCCAGCACGACCAATTGCATTTGACGCCCTTCTTATTATTAATGATTTAATCAGGTATAACTGCAAACCTATACACACTTGGGTCTGTGCTTAAACTGTGTAGCTTTGGAGAGAGAGTATTTAGATTTAAATTAGATTAGCAGCAAAGACAGGGTGAAGGCTGCTACATTCTCTATGAGATCCAAGACTCTTTTCTTGCTGCTGAAGTAACTAATATGCTTTGTGATTTTTTTTTAGCTCCTGATCTTGCTGCTTGTTCTCAACTCAGCCTTTGACAATTTTTTTTTTTTGCTGGCAGAAATTTTTTCCGACTGATGTGCTGGGATTGGACAGAGTTTAGAAGTGCATGTTTAGGTCGCAAAAGCAGGGATACTCATAGTCCGACCAACTTAACGCTGTTGTTGCGCAGATCGTGTCTGGTGGCTCTAGGCTGAAACCAGGTCATCTGCATGTTTGTCTCAGTGAATGCAAAAGTGCCCCCACCCATGCAACAGACACTCTGCTGCATCTCTCCAAAATTGTAGGTGACCGCAGACGGTACTGCAGACAGGAGGCCTCTGATTGGTCAAATCTTCATCCACTCTACACTATGCGTATTTCCTGTTTGGTACCTTACATTACCTTGTTTTGTTTGTATGCCCACCATTGTGGAAAATGACTCATGAAGTTGGAACAGCTAGAAGAGAGAGGTGCGCAAGAACGCTGGGGCCCTGTTTCCACCTGGATCCCCGCTTTTTTTTCGCCCTCATGTCCCTCCTTTGTTGCACAAACTTGCCCCTACCTCTTCACAGCCTTGGCCATATCTAGACCCACAGCTAGTTCGTGATTGTCCTTCTTGCATTCTTGTGTGGATTAATATAGAGCAGACCACGGTTCAATATTGGGTATAAATCAAAAGTATGTGCGACAAGCTCAATGCGACACACTACTGCGGGGAGTATAACAAGCCCTTTAAAGGTATTGTGGAGGGTTTTCTCAAATTTTTTTTAAAAGACCCGCGCTTTCATGCACTCTCATGCACGAGCCCATCTCTCTATATGTATGCTCTGTTTAAAAGTTGTTGTTCTAAATGCTCATACAAGCTTTCTCAGTCCGAAAGTCCGCCCTAACCCCTAAATCCCTTAATCACTATATAGAGGCGGGTCTTTATAGTAAACTCAGTCACTTCCCCGTTGGTCCACTGCGCGGTGCCTGTGCCCTCTTTTTTCTATTAGCCGCCGCTGTCTGGTAGAGGCAGCCTATGTTGTCAGCGGGTCGCTGTGACAGCAAATCCCATAATGCTTGGCTAGGAGAGCTCTCCGTGCCAAGCATTCTGGGATATATGTGCCTCTTCTGAGGTTTTTCTTTTCTTCTCATACACTTTGTAGAGACTTCTTAAGATTTTCAGAGAACGGCGGTGAGAAAGGTGAGCCTTAATGACTGTCTGAAACAGTAGTTCACCACCGAAA
Organism: Cyprinodon variegatus; assembly: GCF_000732505.1. Taxonomy (NCBI): domain Eukaryota; kingdom Metazoa; phylum Chordata; class Actinopteri; order Cyprinodontiformes; family Cyprinodontidae; genus Cyprinodon; species Cyprinodon variegatus. The sequence goes on along the minus strand of NW_015151540.1, from coordinate 130,469 downwards.
TACACCTGAAAATGCGCATGTGCAGATAAAGATAGCTAATGAGGCGAGCATGTAAACATATCACAAGAATGATTGACAATTAGGAGCACCACTTATTTAGATGATTCACCAGGACATGAAAGATTGTCCTCTACACCTTTAAGCAGTTGACCATGCCACTTCCGATCACTTTCAGAATTTTCTCTGTAAATGACCCTAGTGAGGCCTAGTGAGGCAGACCCAGCCCTATGGCACTGCATTCCCTCGCGAGAAAGAGCACACAGTGAGTTGTTATTTCTGTCTGCTTCACTACTTTCAGCTCTCTGCCTGCCCTGTACTTGGCTCTCTTTCTGTGCCCCCTCCCCGCTCACTCTCAGTTGATCTTTAGTGGCATGTATTATCAGAGGGGCGGACTTTGGTAGTCAAGCTTCTCGTAGAGTATGAACAATTTTGGACAAACAGTTTATTAATTCTTACAAACCTGAGAACTAGAGCAAATGTCCCAGTTCTCATGACATCTAGCAGGCTTAAGAGAGGAGGAGCTGCAAAATATCCACAGCTTAGGTGGGAGAATATGTTGTTTGAATAACTATTAATCAAGTAGTCCATAGATCCTCTCTCAGTGAAATACTAGCCTTTTGGTCTTCTACCATCAATTTTGCTCTAATCTAATGTTTGCACCAAGTTCTAGGTTTTAAGTTAAACCAAGGCAATTGAAAAGTGTTGTTCCCCAACATTCTCCAGCCAATATGCTGTCAGTCTACTTTTCGAAGACTTATATTGCATTACAACCCTCCTCAGGGTAAAAAATCTAAACAAAACAGAACAAAAAGAAAAAAACTTGAATACCCGAAATGTCTCTCTGGGGTAGAACTTTTAGCTGGAATCGTAACTAAAATAAAATCAGAACCACAATGCAATGCTTTATATCTAAGCAATTTAAAATATTAGAATGTCCTAGTCAAAGCTTAAGATCTAAATAAACAGATAATCCGTACTAATACATGAGACACCACGTATGTTACTCATCTAATCTGATATAGCTTGCAAAGAAAAGTGGGCCAAAATTTCAGTCTGAAAATGTCCAAATCTGTTACAGAAAATATCTGGAGCCGTAACAGAACTCAAAGCCAATTTCAGTTTCACTTACTAAAATACACACATAAACTCCTGGATATCTTGTTTTCAAATCAAACATACTTGGAGGCCTTTTGCCAAAAGTTTTAGCAAACTTTGTTCAACTTTTCTTTTAGACAGAGGAATATTCATTTTAAGGTTCCCTGGCTCTTTTTGATATGGAGTACGATCAACAGGTATATTTTAGACATAACATCAAATTGATGTCAAACTTAATATCTAAACAAAGCAAATTGCAGGTATAGTTTAAAATGTTTTGGGTCAAAATGATCTGTCTTAATAATCAAATCATTATTTGGTCAATAGCTATATAATGTGTTCCTGCCCAGCGTGCTGTAGTTCTAATCCAATCCTTTCATTGTCCCAATGAATCTGATGCTTTGAGTAATTTTGGAACCTTTTAAATGTGAAACCCACAAATGCAGCAGCTGTTGCAGTCGTGGTATTAGCACACAAAATCAAACTGTAATTTAGCATAGACACTAAAATACAACTGGAAACAGTTGTTAATCATTTTTTTACTTAGAATACAAAGAAAAAGAGAATGATTCATTGCTGGTTTTATGTCACTGTATACAGAATGGTTCCCGAAAGCAGTTGCAAATGTTAAACAAACAATTGGTACAAAGTGCTGGCTGACACAGCGACAGGGTTTTTGTGATTGTGGAAAAATGCACGAGAGGAGCAGAGCTGAGCAAAGGCTAATGGAACCAGCCAAATCAGTCTTTTGAATCAGTGTTGCCAGTTTATAATGAAGAATCCAAGTAAAACAACAGGATGTTGTTGATCATACAAAAACAGAACGGCACAGATTAACTCACTTTTATGTCAATGTTTGGCTTGTGAGACCAGGTACATAAGGTCATAAGTAAAATTTATGACAATTATACACCTTTACAGAAAATACTTGTCTAATTTGGGATTTAAAAACACAGGTTGATGTTTCTCCTTTTTTTTTCTTTTTTTTTTTCAAATGAATGATCAGATAAGTGATAAAAGTGAAGATATTAGAATACAAACACACTTAGTCTTGTTTTTCAGATTTTTGTTACAACCCCAGCATCATATGTTAAAAAAATATATTTCACTTTTAAAGTACTGTACTTTGTCTATCATTTAAAATCCTAATAACAGATGTATGAGATTTTGGTTATAACATATTCATCTGTAAAAACGGCCAAGAAGTATGGATTTTATTGCCAGCCAAAGCATTTACCAGACTCATGCCAACTGTTAGCACATCAATACAAATATAAGCTAAAGACCTGGACATTAAAAAAATAAATAAACACCACACACACAGTGATACGGTTTATGTAAAATGTTTTTTATCAGTAATGGATAATATTGTAAATTTAGGCTATGAATAAACTTAAATTTCTTTTATGAATAATAATCAAAATAGTTTTTGTTTTATATATATATAGGACAGTAAATGACTACAGGCTGATTACAATGGATAAATTCATTCCAACATATATGAGAGCATTAAATTTGACATATGCCAGCAAACTGATCCTACTGAGCCTGGTATGTCTGTGCGCTTGAAATGACTAGGGACACGTTTTCATTCTCAAATAATTGCTCATTAAATATTTAGCTTCAGTTTTTAGCCAGTTGTCACAGAAATACATGATCCTACTCTGTGTTTAACTATCGACAGTTAAATCAAAGCAAAAGGGCCAATGGCTAAAAAGAAGAAGCCTGTCAGTACTTATTTGTTTTTAGGTCAAGCTTTCTTCAATAATAAAAGGTTGACCCGTGACCTGTCTTTCCATTAATCAATGTAAGATGAATAAATAAGTGGGATATGTGGCAGCTGGCCTTCCAACAAGCTGTCTACAACTGTCCAAACTATTTCAGAGTCATTTGGCCAGAGGAGGCCCATAGATCAGCTAAATGGAGTTTGAAACCTAAAGAGTGACGAGGGGATTGGAGAAGAGTAGAAAGAGGGAAAGAGGGAGATAGCAGAACAATCTGTTAGTGGTGTGGTGGGGGGTCTCAACTAGGAGGGTGACAAACATGAAAATATGGGATTGGGAGATATTGGGGAGGTTCATTGGGTTACGGATTACTGTTTAACCTATCACAAAAAGCTGTAAATCTACTGATGTGGGTGGTCTAATAAAACACAGAAGCAACAACTATCCTATTCTGTGCTATTACCACCAAAATGTTAATCACTATAACAGGTTGAAGGTTAATTCAGCCAGAGAGAAAGTTGGACTGTGTGAAAAAAGGGAAGGCAGAAATGAAGTATTCTTACCAGAGGGAGGGCTTTCCCGCCCATGTATTATTAATCATGAAGCGATCCCACCATTGCCAGCATATGTCAGCCCACAATGTGAAAACTGTTAAAGCCTGACATAATCTTTAATTTCTAGCTGACCCCTTCTCCACTACATTGAATCAGATGTTTTACTGTTATAGATCAGTTGTACCAAACGTGATGGAATTGATTTGTATCACTTTAATTTGACATATCCGATTTAAACTTATACATGTGATTCAACTTTTTTAATTGCTTTTTTATTTATTTATTATTCAAACTGTTTTTTTTTAATTAGTTTTAAATGAACTGAATTTGAAAACAGAGACAGATGGATACTAGAGGTTCATGAATGTTTTCTGCATATTTTCACATTAATTCTCCTCTACTGCAGCTTAAAAACATGCATATGTAGCGAGGTCCAAACTGTGTGTTACTCAAATATCTCCGCGGTGTGTCAGGAGTGTCCCAGTGAACTGATCCTGAACAAATGAAATAGTAACGCTTTGGGTGGGAAAGAAGAGCACACATAATTCTGTTTCTCTGAGGAGAAAATCAATTTAACACCAAAATTCATGTCCTCCCCCAGTCACAGTGCTATGTCCATGGTATGATTTTATATGAAGTCATTATTCCAGAGCGGGTTTTGTTGTTTTTGTAATAGTTGCTTTGATCACTTCATAGAAGGTGTACTGTAGGTAGGCAATACAGGCCTACATCATGAAGGCCTCCCTGATCAATGTATGTATTATAGCTGTCGTTTTGGCCAAAGAAGACAAACATACTTAAAAGATACCATTTTTAATTTGCTGTAAATTAATAATCGGTGAACAAAAAACTGTAACTAACACTGTTAAACTGACATTTAAGAATTTCAGAGTAAGAGTCGGTACTTTTGAAAAAAGAAAAGGAATACAACACTTTAGAAATGCTTTTTTCTATACAAAAATAAATCTTTAATTGAGTTGCTTTTTTTATTATAAAAAATCCTTTGTTTTCATTATAGCAAATTGCCAAATTTAGAGAAAGCATACATGTTTTAAGCAACGACATTTACTAGATAGACAGACACAAACGTTTGTTTACATTTTTGAACAATAATTAAGAGTGTGTTAAATCTAACCCAGAAATAAATGTACTGTTTTTTTTTTTTTCTGCATCAAACATTCAAACATACCTGGGATGATTTCATTAAGTTCTTCCTTTAAATCCTTGTATTGATTTTCTGACTACCTCTCACTGAGTAGTGAGAGGGAGTCGTACCACCTATTAAATACCAGTGTCTAGTGTCTTAAAGGTTAACTGATCAACAATAATGGAAAAGAGTCAGACACTTTTACCTCAATAGACACATCTGCAACATGTTTGTGTGCGTGTGCTGGTGCAATGTTTTTTTTCAGACTTACATGAAAATCACCCTCTGCAAAAGCACATATGGGGTTAATGAATCTGTCTGGAGATGAGTGTGCAGACATCTGTGTCCATACTATGCATGTATGTGCTTGCGAAAGGAAGCTCAGGGATGTGTGTGTGTGACTTCAGTGGTTTTAATGGTATTAAATCACATTTATGTTTGCATGCTGCAGATGCGATATCCGTGGCTGTGTTTAAATGTCGGAGCACTGAAAAGGTGTGACTGGACCCATTCAACTGTTAAGATTTTAATGTGGTATTATAGCATTTACTTGTGTGTTAATGGGCTGCTATACTGCAGAATAACTCATTCACATCAGACAATATGAAACCTTTATAACAGGGAAGAAAGTAAACTTATATTTTAAGATATCTCTTGTTTATCTGAAAAAACAAATATTGATTTTCTGTTCATAAAAAATAGAAAAGTGGTAATTAATTAGCTAAATACCCTTCTTAGCAAATAAAAAATAATGAATTCCATTTTTTATAATCAATAATAAGATTTTTAGTGTAATGTTTCACATAGATATCAGGCCTCTGCAGCATAGCCCTTTAGCGCTATTATTTCCCCTATTAGATGGTAGGTGCAATATTTCAAGAATCCAGAAGGTGGCAGCTGTTATACTCTTTCCAAAAGCATGCTATACTGTTACTGCTGGAGATTTACTCTCTGAACAGCATCAACTTTATTCTTACATTCACAACATAAAAAACCTAAATAAATCAATAAATACCCCTGCATAAAACACAAATAAAGAAAATATTTCCTGAATTAATTATCTCTAAGAATTTGTTTTGTTTTTTACAAAACAATGTTGTTGTTTTTTTTCTCTTTAACCAGTAATTTAATATATGTATACAGTTTATAATTAAAGTGGCTGTCACTATAATAATCCATCTATAACTTTTGAATATCCACCTTCAACCTTAATTTGGAGAAACATAACCGACTTTCCTCTTCCAAGCCAAAACCACTTTTGATTATATTATAGGAATCAAGAACCTTCCCAGCGGGTGTTTTGTGTCCATTTAGTCCCCTTTAGTCCCCTTTCTTTCTCTCTGAGAGGTCACGCTCCCACACGGCCAGTTTACATTTCCTCACTCACAAAAGCAATACACTCCAATTTCCCTACACCAAATACCCCCTCTGGTCACTACCAATGAAATGACCTTTTCTCTTTGTCTTTTCCCCCCCTCTCTCTTTTTTCCCTGATGTGATTTAAACATTGACAATCCATCTTTAAATAAATACAGAAACAACCAAACACACACCCCTATATATGTGTTTATAGCCTTCCAATCCCTTTTATCCGTGTAGGAATAGAGGACAATTCTCCTGAAAGAAGCGTAGCAACATCCAAAACAGAGGAAAAAGAGGATGTGCATCTAGGAAGCAAAACCGGAGGAATTTATTGCTGACCCGCACCATCAATGTGGATTGGCAACAGGAGCAATTCCCCTCAGATTTCAACCTCTCCTTTCCTCACTTTTCCTCTACTTCCACCTTTTCAACCCTTTTTCTCTACCTTCCCCTGGGTGTCTCCTTCCCTTTCTGTAACCCCCATCCTCCTGTACTTTTTCCAGGGTTTTTTTTCACTCTCACTTCACTCTGAAGTTGTCCTCAGCTCTTTCTCTCTGTAGCTTTTATGATTGATTTTTTTTTTTTCATTGTAATTTTCTTCTAATCTAAAAAAAGTCCTTAATTTTCCATCCTTCCCTATTTGGTTTCACTTTATTCTCTTTTTCTGCCCTTCTTGCCTCCACCGTCAGCCCTTCACTACTCCACGTACAGCCACCAAACTCCCTTTCTGTAACACATCAACACACACACATTCACAGACCCCATTTTTTTCCCTACCATCTCTCAAACTTACATAGGGTCTTTCCAGCCCACTGACTATCCTGTTCAAATGTAGCAGTGCTCACTGTGATTTGATGACGGCCTCAGTTCACCGCTCTACATTTATGTGTGGCCACCTGTATTATTGTTTTGTGTAAAAGGGAATGACCATTATGTAGAATCTTTCGATGGCAATATATATACAAATAATTATGAAACATAAGTAAATGAAAAACGAAAAAAGAATTCAGTCTTTATTGTTTTCTCTTTGTTCTATTTTTCTCATGCACTCTAAACGTCTTTATCAGCATCTCATTTTGCATATTTAATCTGGAAATAAATAGGATCCAGCCCTCATCACTAAGGTAACTTTGATTAAAAAACCTCTGCTGGATTTATGTGTTTGCATACACCTCATGTGTAAGGAAATATATTATAAGACGGTTGTTGAGGGGTGTGGTTGGCAGGCAGGGGTGGGGAGTTATTGACGCCATGTGTCTCTCACACTTGTGTTTGGTCGGCAAGCAATCTACAAACTGTCAATCACAGAGAAGTGACCGAAGTTAGAAATTATCCAACAGTCTGACTTTGGGTGTCAGTGCTGAGGGGTATCTATTTCAGTGTGACATCCCATCAGCGGCAAATCTAAAAACGCCCTATTGTCATGACAGGGCAGCATGAAATGATACACATATTCATGAACGAGAACATACATATGCACTCATGCTACTTACAATGGTTTTATTACATGATTGAATTTTCCCAAGGAACCACATACACTTGCTTTTTTCCTTTCTTTGAAAAATGTTTTATAGTTTTATCATTTAAATTTGTGTATAAATGTGGCAGAGATTTTGCTTGATTTAAATACAAATTTATATTCTTTGGCTGACATCTTAAACAAAATATTTCTGTTGGGATAATGAGTTTAAATGGGATTTTAATACAGACTTACTGCCCTTCGGGGCTTCTGATCAGATCCACTGATACCCAATTACTTTTTCATGACAAGAAAAGCATTACACTTTGTCTAACCTTTGAACTCTTGCCACTATTGCCCCTGGCTCTTTTGGCATAGTGAACAGAAAAGTGCGTTATGACACTAAGAGACACATTGACCATAAAAAGAAAAAAAAATCAATGTTAATAAATATTTGATATTAAAATTGTAACCATATTATTATGCATTGTATGTTAAAAATATAATTATATTAGTGGTGATATCAGAACATTAATTACTTTGTAAAGGTATTTATTCTGCAGTAATTCTTTGATTAGAATTAAATACTGGGGGAATGAATGCACATAAGGTGAAGACAGAAGTTTGACAACAGAAATGTCTGTTTACTCACAGATGGAATAATGATGTAAGGAGTGATAACGGAAACGATATTAGGATAATTTATCAAAAATCTAGTAGTCTATCAAATTCAAAAGATTGTTTTCTCTAGACAAATATTTTAAACTGTAAGAAATGAAAATCAATTATTCTATTTATTTAGTATCTGATATACATCTATATTCATCTAAAAAATACAGGGAAGACAAAAAGATACAAATTACTAACGTTATATTAATGCTAAAGATCAGTTTATGCAACAATAAACGAAATGACAAATTTTTCATGGTATGAATGTCTACTGCATTACGTTTTTATTCAGCAGTTGAATCACAACATTCCATGGATGTTGTTTATTTAGAGTATGTTGTGGTTGACTGCTTACTCTTTGTATCTAGTCTATATTATTGTTTAACTGGGTCAATTGCTGCTGCTGCCGCTAAAACAACGGCCTCTCATATTTCCATCTTTCTATCGGCTGCATATCCTGTCTTGATATCTGCATCTGGACTTCAAAGTAAAAGCTTTCACAGAGAGCTGTAACCACAACTGATGGCTGCTTCTTTTGTAGGCTTTGTTCTATGCTAAATTTTCTGGCATTCAGAGTAGTGTTGGTCTACATTTCAACGTAAAGCATCACTGATTTCAGAGTGGATTTCTCCATTCTCAAAAAGTTGTGTAATAATTTTGGGATAGAGTTGAGTGCAGCCTTTGATTAAGAATTTACTGATTTTTAAAGTCTTCAAGCCGAAGCGACACCCATCAATTGCTAAAAAAGTGAAGGTTTGCCTAAAACTTATAAGAGTGAGAAACTGTCTAGATGCTGCAATGTCTTCTAAGGGTGCTTATTATTACCCTATCTGAATGCTATTATTTACCCAATATTTTGTTTGATTATCCTAGAACTAATCATTGTTTTAAGTTTTTGCTTTCACATTATGTTTCCTAAACTTTTCAGCTTTGAGTTTTACACTATGGTCCAATACCAGCCCTCTAGTTTCTCCACAGTCTGTATGTACTGTATATGGATTTTATTGATTTGCAGGTCAAATCTATATAATTACTATACAGTACAGACACATAAGTTAAAATGTATCCTAATAAATTTAATAGCAATTGCTAAACAAGCTGTATTGGATTTTATTTTCAAGTTTCAAATTAAAACATATTTTTGCTCAAAAGAACTTATGTATAAAAAATGATTTGTATATAATGAGGGCAAGTCACTAATACTGGCAAGAGCCATATAAAACCCTATTTTGACTGCTAAATAGGGTTTTATATAATAACTGTATTTATACTACCGTATACAGAATCCTCACAATAACACAAAACAGCAGTGGGATATGCTGCTGAGTATCATAGTAAAATAAGCAAGTCTTCATCAGGGAGGAATGTTGACAGAATAAGACGTTGTATTTTTGAGCCATGAAATTAAAGCCTGGTAAGCCCAAGGCAGTTGCCAGGTGTGACTGATGCAATCAGGGCCTGTTTGGACAAACGCGGTGCTGTTCCCAAGCGTTCCTGCCTGTCAATCATGTTAGAGGTCTTGGGGATATAACTCTACTAAAGCATCCTAACAAATGATGACGTTCCTCTAATAATTTGAGGTATCCTGTGTTTTTTTCCTGGCTGGGATCCGTGGGAGGGGCAGGACTATTTCATCCATGGGTGGCTCTGGTTGGCTGGGTCATTCTGGATATACAGTATGTGTATAAGGGGGAGACATGGACGAGGTCAAGGCAGCTGACTAAAACTTTGTCCAGCCCTGGTCTCGGCTTGTTGCTCTGGCAGTCTGCTCTACTCCACCACAACTTGGAGTAGGACAGTCTTCCTGGGTCTGTGGGCTGGTTCCCACAGACCCATCTGGAATATTGCTACCTGGACATGGGAGTATAGTGTGTCTGTGTGTGGACACAAACTCCCTATGAGTGATTATTGCAGTGTAGAAGCAGACACCTAGGGTGTAAGACAGAGGAGAGACAGCTACAGAAAATTTATCTTGCCTATCAACATCTACAACTTTTTTTTTTAAGCTATGAGTTACAAAAACAAAATATTTTGAACTAAATAGAATTCGAATTATTCAATATTCACGTTATACTATTTCTCTATTCTATTCTTATGTCATTATTCCCCTTTAAATGATTTGCCTCTGCTCTCCCTTTCTTTTTTCTGTTTTTGTTTGTTTCCATCTTTGTGACCATTGGATTTGAAATAGTAAATAATAGAGGTTTTTCAAACACATGTACATCTGTGGAGCATTACAGTGAAAGAGAGAATGCTACACTTTTAAAAGCAAACCTGTTGGTCTTCTCCATGGGGGACAGCAAAGGGGGTTGTGGTGTTAGAATAATATAAATAATAATTTAAACATTGTATTAAACTAAGCTCATAATTTTTTATTCAAAATTTAGTGAAGATTAAAGTACCTAAATAAGTTAGAATATAATGATAAATTAATTTGTAATATACAAAAAAAAATTTTAAACAATGATCACATCATTTACCAAACTGCTTGGCATTCTTTAGCACAGCTATTAATTGAGATGGTAAATCAAGATGGCAACAGCCACAACTTGTACTTAAGTCACTGAAACAAATGTTTCAAACCTGTCTTAAACTTGACACACAAGCTATGTCTAAACCTCTCTCTGACCAGACTGGTCCCATCAACAAACTTTCTTTAATACTAAAGATTAGAAGCTTGATGTTAATTTATGCTATCCCATTTTTAGATATTTACATTTGAATATGAATACATACCTTATTTCTAACAAAAATTTCAACTTGTTACGAAGCATTTCAACAATTTTAAATAAATGTAATAAAATTACCAATGTTATAGTTTTAAGTACAATTGTAATAACCTCAGAAATTAGGACCCAATTTTAAGACAGATAGACCGGCATGATCTTCAACAGTCCAGGATCGGTAACCAGCGGAGTCCAGGAAAACATTACAAAAATCACAGCAGAAAGAGCAGACAAGGGCAAGACAGACAAAACTCACTTGACGCTAGAGTTACTCTCATCAAAGCTCAAATAATTTGGTGTTGATGGTAGGCAGGCAAACAGCATAAATAGCTAAGGGAACCAGGTGGAAATTATCTGTGTTAATCAGCCGCTGGGCCAATTAGACAAGCAGGAGCAAATGAAAAAGAAAACCATCAGGGCCAAGACCATGACAACAATTGTATGTTTTTGAAAGAATGCTTTTTGCTTATTGTTGTGTCATTATGCCATTGCTCCACAGCTGTTACAAGAAATCCTCTTCTATGTTGTCAAAGGTATAGGTAGGATCTCCACCCTTTCCTTCACTGCCAGGATTTTCAGATGTGCCTGTTTTTGGCCTAGAAACAATGTGAAGCTCCGCCACCTTAATAAGAAAAACACAGCATACATTTTTCTAGACCCTCTTTAAACCACAAACCTATCAAACACCTAATATAGAATTCAGAGCCAAGTTATTATCATGAAGTTAGCCTCTGACTTTGGTACTACAGAAGCTACTGATAAATATCTTTGGGTCGTCATCTGTAATCGCAGCAGTATATGATTTAGACTCCACATCAGCCTCCAAATTTTTATTGAATCCATCCATTCATCCATCCATCTTCTTCCGCTCACCCGGGGTCGGGTGAGTGGAATAAGGTGAGCAGCTTCATTAGGAAGGCCCAAAAGTCCCTTTCCCCAGCCACTTGGGCCAGCTCCTCTGGGGGAACCCCAAGTTACTGCCAGGCCAGCCGAGAAACATAGTCCCTCCAGGGTGTCCTGGGTCTCTCCCTGGGCCTCCTCCCTTTGGGACATACCCAGAACACCCCACCAGGGAGATGCCCAGGAAGCATCCTAACCAGATGCCCGAGCCTCTCGACGTGGAGAAGCAGCGATTCTACTCTGAGTCTTCCCCGGATGACTGAGCTCCTCACCCTATCTCTAAGGGAGAGCCGAGACACACTACGGAGAAAAGTTATTTCAGCGGCTAGTATCCGGGATCTTGTTCTTTCCGTCTTGACCCAAAGCTTATGACCATAGATGAGAGTAGGAACGTAGATCGACAGGTAAATCGAGAGCTTGTCTTTCTGGCTCAGTTCTCTCTTCACCAAAACAGACCGGTACTGTGCACCCTTCACAGTAGACGCTGCACCAATCTGCCTATCGTTCTCCCACTCCATCTTCCCCTCATTCGTGAACAAGACCCCAAGATAATTAAACTTCTGCACTGGGGGCAGTACATCCTCTCCAACCCAGAGAAGGCACTCTACCCTTTTCCAGCTCATGACCATGGTCTCAGATTTGGAGGCACTGATCCTCATCACGGCCGCTTCACACTC
>NW_015151540.1:115627-117462 GCF_000732505.1 Cyprinodon variegatus | reverse complement strand
GAGTCCAACCCTCACCGGAAACGAGTTCGACTTATTACCTGCAATGTGGACCAAGCTCTGACACTGGTCATACAAAGACCTAACAGCCCTTATTAAAGGGCCCAGTACTCCATATTCCCAGAGTACCCCCCACAGGACCCCCAGAGGGACACAGTTGAATGCCTTCTCCAGAGCCACAAAACAAATGTAGACTGGTTGGGCAAACTCCCATGCACCCTCCATGATCCTGCTGAGATTATAGAGCTGATCCAGTGTTTCACGGCCAGGACAAAAACCACACTGCTCCTCCTAAATCCAAGATTTAACTATCTGACTGACCCTCCTTTCCAGAACCCCAGAATAGACCTTACCAGGGAGGCCTAAGAGTGTGATTCCTCTGTAGTTGCAGCACGCCCTCCAGTCCCCTTTTCTAAATAGGGGGACTACCAATCCAGTCTGCCAATCCAGGGTAAATGCCCCTGATTTCCACACAATGTTGCAGAATTGCCATAACCAACACAGCCCCACAACATCTAGAGCCTTAAAGTACTTAGGGCGAATCTCATCCACCCCTTGGGCCTTGCCACCAAGGAGCTTTTTAACCACCTCAGTGACTTTAGCCCCAGAGATTGGACAACCGGATCCGAAGCCCACAGGCTCTGCTTCCTCAATGGAAGAGGTGTTGGTGGGATTAAGGAGGTCTTTGAAGTACTCCGCTCACCGTCACACAGCATCTCTAGTCAAAGTCATCAGCACACCACCCCCACTATACATAGTTTTTGTACTGCACTGCTTCCCCCTCCGGAGACGCCAGATTGTGGACCAGAATCATTACAAAGCTGTACGGAAGTCTTTCTATATGGCCTCTCCCAACTAGTCCCACGCCCAAGTTTTTGCCTCAGCGACCAGCCGAGCCACTTTGACTGCCGGTACACATTGGCTGCTTCTGGAGTCTCACAGGTCAATAAAGCCCAGTAGGACTCCTTCTTTAACCTGACAGCTTTCCTTACCGCTGATGTTCACCAGCGTGTTCGCGGGTTACCGCCGCGACATGTACTAACAACCTTGCAGAAACAGCTCTGACTAGCCGCCCCAACAATAGAGGAACGGAACATGGTCCACTCAGAGTCAATGTCCCCCACCTCCCTTGAAACTTCTTTAAAGCTCTCCCAGAGGTGGGAGTTAAAGCTGCCTCTCACGGGGACTCTGCCAGATGTTCCCAGCAAACCCTCACAATATGTTTGGGCCTCCCAGGCGATTTTTTACTGAATATTTAAAAAAATATATCTTACTTCAACCAGGTTCCCAATAACCATACATCTGTGTCTGGCTCAAGCACTGGCTAATGTACTCTCTCAGCTGCTGACAACCAAGCGACTCTTTCAATAAGGGAAAAAAATAAGACAACAGATCTCAAAATGTTCCAACCACAGAAGAGGCGGCATGTGGTGCTTCAACTTCTCCTGATCTTGTCTTGACTGCTTCTCCCAACTTAAAACCAGCTCAGGATCCTTAGGAAAATTAAATAAGCCAACGTCATCCTTATGGGGGTTTAAGCAAAAAGCTGTGACCCAACACAAAGGTATAGCTGTATCTTAATTCATGAAAAATGTCAGAAGCTGCTCATAACATACCCTATGTTCTAACTCTCAGTAATTCTACAGTATATGTCACTCCAGCTTTCTCCATAGAGTCCTTGGAATAATAGCGTTTTTTTTTTCAAAAAAAATAAAATAATATATATATATATATATATTATGCGTGCGCCCTTGAAATTACACAATTGATCATTGTTACAAAAACCTTTTGGTCAACAAAAAACATTGGGAAATGTCAATATCTTGTCATCCAAACTT